>NW_009941380.1:40329-146990 GCF_000696875.1 Nestor notabilis | reverse complement strand
CTTTGCATGTGCTTAAATACATACACAAATATACCAATCTGTATAGAAAGACATAGAAACACGTGTAAATATATAAATATATATACACAAATATGGGTGAATCCTCCTTCCTCTGCGAAATAAAGTCCTATCTGCCTGAATAAACATGCTGGGTTTAACTCGTTTTGCCTCCTAGACTCTGAAGCAGTTGGAGAAAGTGCAGGGAATGAGGAAATTTCCAAGGGAACACGTTTCTGTGCGCACTTCTGCCTGTCTGGGAGTACACATCAGCCGGTGGCTGTGGACGGCTAATCCTGTGACAGGAGTGAATTATCATCCCCCACAAAATCGCACTCCGTGCCTCATCAGAAACTTGACTTGGGAGTCTCTGTGTTGGTTTTGGAAGAAAAGACCCCCCCCTCAACCTTCCAGTTCTGCCTATAATATTGCTCCCACATCCCACTATTACCAAGTTGCCACTGAAGAATACAATACAATATTCTTTTCTGCATCTAATTATGGCATTATGAGACTTGATTCCAAACTCACCAACGACAAGAGAAAGGACTCCAATGTTTCTTTTGGCTTTGCATCAAGTATTTGTAAGAATCAGGGCTGGGGAAATGTCACAGTGGAAGACTTTAATAGATTATGAACATTTGGCTTTTCAAAGGTAGTGCCCAAATATTTTCGGGAATCAAAGCAGAATTCTACTCTCATGGGTATGTTGAGGATGTAAGTGTTGACTTTTGTGTCAGTGATGTCAGATTCTGGTTCTGGATTTGGGCTGAAGAGCTTTAAGATCAGCAGCAGGCACGGATTCACTAGGATATGTTACAGCTGTGAGTAATGTTGGTACTTCACTTCTGGATAGTAAAGTAGCTTTAAAAAAACACCTCTGATGTATGATCTAAAGCAGTATAGTATTTTATATTAATATTTTAGTGTTCTATGTTAGTCTCAACCCTCTAAACTCAGTATGCAGTCGTTCGTTTGAACCTGTACCGAACCTCATTAGCAAAAGGGAATGAATCAACATTGCTGGAGTTTGTGTGTTACAAAGTATTTCACATTTGAGACAATGACTGTTACTCTGTGTCTATGTGATGCCACTCATGGCGGCTTCACAGCCTGTGGCTTAGACCCTCAAAACACTGCAGAACTGTAAAAATAGCTGCTGTTTGTATTTCTGTAACTTCCTTCCTCAAGAAAGTGAAGGGGTTGGATTTGCTGGAGCGAGTGCTGGAAACAGGAAGAGATGTTTAGTTCAAATGACATGAAATCTAACAAAAAAAGGCTTCCTTTTTTTCCCCCAGTATCTCCGGTATATTTGGAAGGCTAATAAAACCCATCTCCTTGTTCACTTTGGTGCATAATTTCACTTCACTCACACATATACTAGAGAAATACACATTGTCATACTTTTACCTGTCCTCAGCTTGCTTCTGAGGTCATATATCCTGAGGGATAAATTAGTGTTTTTCACATCTCACACTGCATAAGAGGTGGCACCTAGCTGCCCAGACCTAGGTACAATCCACTGAGAGAGTTGTCATGCCAGCAGTTATCATTTCTTTCTTGTGGCTCTCAGCTTGCTGTTGTGAAAATGGAACGCGAGTAATTCCCTACAAGGCACCCCGTGGTTTAGATTATTTTCATGCTTCTTACAAGCTCAGGTTGGTTTAGTTAGTGCATACACACAGCAGAGAAGGCTCATAGGTATGAGACATACACATCTCCATTCTTACTAGGTCAAGGGGAAGCAATGAACTGTTGAAGCTTCATCTTCCTTAGACACTGTAGGAATATGGAAATGCCACACTGTGATTAATGGAACTCTTCCATCCTTTATGCACTGTTTCACATCACAGGGTAAATACCTCACTTTAACCCGCATAATGAAGAGCCCAGGTTTCACCACCCGATGTCACAAATACAAAGAAGGAACCTCAGAACCTTTGACTGAAGCAGGCATCTTATAAAAGCAAGTAACCAGCTACAAAACTGCTGCAATGCACTGGACACAGTGCTGTATTTTCCAACCAAACTTCATCTGCTGCAGATCACAGCAGCCTGGTTGTGGTTTTGTGAACTATGAACAACACTGTGGTCTGTAGTGCACCTCTGGCTCATGTCTAAAGCAGATACATAGTTGGTTCTGATATATAATGCCCTCAAAGATCTGGATGTTGGCCAGATCCAAGCCAGCTCTTCTTGTTGAGTACCCTTAAATTTGTAACCAGAAGGTACTCTGGGAATAAATGCAGTATTGACAGGAAAGGGCTGTAAGAGCCCAGCTTTATCACCTTTTGCACTGCAAAACCTATCTGTTTTTTCAGCCTTTTCCTAAGAGGTAAGGACTTGGTTGGTTGAGTCACTGGCAGTGGAAAACATTTCTTCATGGAGAGCAGTATATGGAGCTAGGTTACACTAAGCGGAAGTCCCTCTACCTTTTACTGGAACATAGGAGTAGTCTTGAATTAAAAGGCTACTCAGAGTTTCAGAACATCTGATTTTATTTACTTTGTGCATGTAGATTATCCATGTAAAAATTATCTATATCTCACTGTCCATCTTTGTACTTCACTGAACTAGGTACTTGCATTTTATATTTCATCACCTCCACCAGTTTCAAGCATTCACTGCCTGATGCACTGGCTGGGAGTCATCTTTGGAATCAATACTTTTGACAGAACTAGAGCTTTTCAGATTCATGACAATTTTAGACTTAAACATCATCAAAGTTTCACCCACAGAATTTCTGTCTTGTGTTAATTGTTATCTGAGTGAGGATTGCAAAGATCTTAATCTTTTACCCACGTTTAATATTGCCTACTTGTAACAGAATGCTGTGCTCTACCGTCTGAGACAGGGACAGAAATCTCTTTCCTTCTCACCCCCTCTGACAGTAAGAGTAAGGACTCTGCATAAAGCTATTGAGGAATTTCTGCAGACTCATTCTAGCAGGCACAGCTTGTTAATGCCATCACGGAAATGTGTCTAGCAAGAGAAAGGCAGTGATGTGGGCAGGACAGAGGAGGTCCTGCGCAAAATGGGAGGAATGGCCAGGCTCAAGCATAAAAATTCAACAGTGTTTTCCTGCTCTTATTGAGCTCTGAAACATATCCACTGTTTTCCTTTTAATTCTAGATTCTGAGGCAAGCCAAGGTTTGAAAAAGGTGAAAGCATATTTTTCCAAATCATGCACAGATTTCATTTAGAATCAGTATGGGGACTCCATTCACATACTTCTATCAAGAAATACAGACTAGATTTCTTTAAAGCTACTAAAATACCATTTGAATGGATCTCATGAGCATCACAAAAACGGCCCCATAAAACTGTTACTTTAAAGTTTGGTTTATGTTGCATGCATTCTGATGTAGCACAGATGAAACTGATAGTTCTGATACCACTTCCACGGTTGAACAACTTCAGCTGCAAATTTGAATTCAACTAATTTCTCCTAAAGAGCTGAAATAATCTTTGCCCATCTACAGTAAAGTGAAAACCTTACACCACCTGCAAGTCCACTTGTTAGGAAATATGAGTGTTGAACATCAACACTGTTCTCCAAAACAACTTCTTGGTTTAAACTTTTCCTTTGTGCTCCTTCATACAAGAGCCGGTTTTAAGAGATGAGCCTAAGGCACCCAGAACAGAGAAGAGTCCTTCAAGGGTAAATTTAGGTTACAACACTAATCACTCAATGACAAACCTGTGCCTTAGCTTCTGCTCAGGCCTCACGACAGCACTTTTGCTCACTCGGTTTCCTTTGGACCACGCAGTGTTTTTGCACTCAGACTATTTTAATCACAATTCTATCTGTCTAGAAGTCTATTTAATTGTCTAATCTATCGGAGATAAAAAAATCAGATGAGAAGAAAATTACATTAAGGCCTTGACCTCAAGTCACTTGTCAGACAAGACTGCTGCTGAAGCAGTTAGGAGATCTGACCGAAAAATAATGTGGTTAAAGTGGCTAATGTGCCAGCAGAGAATGGAGATGGGTTTTCTCCAGTCCTCTGCTGAGCCGAGAGCACAGACATTAAGAACATTGGAATCCTTCACCTCTCTCTTCTATTCTGAGCATTCCAGGAGAGCATGAGACTTCTGTGACCTACTGAACTTCTATATTAATACTAATGAATCTCCCCAGTGAGCAAGCAATGTGCTTTTCAGCCAACATGGATTTATAGCAGGTCAGCTGGATCCTTCCAATGCTCGACATGTTGTTCATTTCCTCCATCAGCACTGCATCAACTGTAATTTATCTATTCTTCATCTAAAATTAGAGCCATGTAAAGATTATTATATAGGCAAAACTTCAGAAAAAGAGGAATTCATTGACTGCTTCTTTTATGATCTCCAGTAAGCCCCAGTTCTTAGGAGCTTCCCCAAATACCACATCCCATCTGTCCATGCTCGTGTCTCACTATTCCCTACTGCATCCTCTGTGCTACCTCTGGGAAATTTCAGGATTTTTCCTTCCTGAGCCTATGGAGCATGGCAGCACGGAAATGACAGAAGAAAGGTTTCAAAGCTTCTTCAAAACACTCTGCTCCATACTTTGCCAAGGGGTACACAGCAGTGATATGTATTAATTAAAAAACCCAAGAGCAAACCAGGAAATCATAAAATATCTGCAAAACCTACACAACACCTGCACCATCTACTTCTGTTACTTCATTTTAGATGTGGAAGTTAGAGCCTACTCTTTTTTCAGTGGAGGATAGTGCTCAAGAGGGTATGATGCAGCTACTCTCAGTTGGTACACCCTCATGGTACAATGCAGCTCCAGGTAGGGGTGCCAGGTCACTTACTGAAACACAAGTAGCTGCACATTGCATGGCCTTGCACTTGTGTCAGAGCTTACCAGCTCAGGCTTCACACTGTGTTTGCGCGGTTGTGCAGTAACCAGGCCTGGAGACAGCTTGTTCAGGGCTGCCTTGGGATCTTTGCACTGCAATCTGGAGACTAGAAATGCCACGTTAGCCTGCAGCAGCTGACAACCTTTTCCTTTCTTTCCTTTCAGTAAGGCAGATCTTTCAGTATCTTCAGAATCACCTTCCCACCCAAGACCAGGATATAGCCCGAGCAGATGTACTGATTGTGTGCTTCGTAAAGCAACTATTTTATCTTCCCTGGTCAGCTTGGTTAACAGACTCTTTCTGAGCCAGCTCCACACTTGATAATCTTACAAAAGCCACAATTCTATAAAGTTGACTCATTTTCAGGCAAAATACAAATATTTTTGAATTCCCACAAGTTTCCTTTTGCAAATCCTTTCAGAAAAACAAAACTAAACAAACCCAACATTCTCACTCCAATATCTCAGTACTTGTCCCTGCGACAGAACAATGAAGATCTCCCAAACCAGTTAGCACATTTTCTAACAGCTTCTGTTGCAGGTGATCTGATTGAGCAAGGTATACTTAAAAATCCCTTTGCTGTAAAAATATATTCAGTAGAATTGAGACCACTTAGAAGAGAATACTTCTAGTTCTTGCTTTCATGTCAAGCATTCAATTCTTGGTTTAGGAGCTCTACAAGTGCCTGATGTCAGGGTGCTGGCAGTGTTTGACAGCATTACATGGCTCTGCTCCTATTCCATGAAATCGGGAAGTTTTGATATTTGCTGCAGCTATATTAGCCCCGATATTACACCTGTGCTTATTTCCCAAGGAAGGTTTCTGTTCCTCTTTATATTCATATTGCTATTTTCTAAGGTAAGAGCATGGCTCTGTTCAGAGTCTGCAGCATTCTTGTTTGCCTAATGAAATGTAGGCTAGATGTATTTCAGTGTGTGTAGGGTCAGGCGTTTCGCTTAGTGTAATCCCTTGAAAAGGAAAAGCCAAAATGTAAGCAAAAATAAAGACAGAAATTACAGCTGAATTCCACAGTTCACTCCTAGCCAGGTTTCTGATCCATCACTTCTTAAAAAATATACATTAAATAGTAATTCATATTCACCAAATCTGGTCTTCTCCTATTTTGGTTATCTCTAGGATATACTGCACACACATTCTTGGACCAGAATGCGTGTTCAGCATAACAGTGTGGTGAGGCACCGGCACAGGTTGCCCGAAGAAGTGGTAAATGCTCCACCCCTGGCAGTGTTCTAGGCCAGGTTGGACAGAGCCTTGGGCGACAAGGTTTAGTGTGAGGTGTCCCTGCCCATGGCAGGGGGCTGGAACTGGATGATCTTAAGGTCCTTTCCAACCAAAATAGTCTGTGATTCTATGATCAGTTATGCTAAAGCATGGTATTTATTATTTATGAACTGAAAAATCAGTAAACAGGCCTTTTCTCTTTAATGAAGGCTATCAGTTGCTTAGGATTGATTTTAGTCCATATATGTTTTCATGATGTGAAGTTTTCACTCTTGGTAATATTCAGGATGTGATCTGCTATGACTTTCCATCACAGTGCACTCATTAGCAGTTCTGTAAATAGCTTCTTCAAGTGCCAGACCTGAGGCTCCCTTCTGGACTTCTGATTTGGGCACAACTCCACACTGATTTCATGTGGGAGTTTTTCTTAAGTGTTCTAAAAAGCCTGCATATTTTCATTTGCAGAGCCTCCTGTCAGAGACTGAGAAGTACACTGACAATATGAATTCAAGAACAACAAAAGGTAAGATATTTGTTGTCAGTTCCCACTGACTGGAGGAAAAAAATGCTCTTTTATACTAATTTTAGTGTTTTCTGATGATAACTGTGAAGCTAACAATAGTTTCAAGATACAGCATGCTACAGACAACCAGTTTGTTCCCTCCCAATTAGTACTTGCACTTCATCACTGAAGTGAATATAGATATAGTCCTTTGCTTTTTATAAACCCAAGGAAACAATCCCCAAACCAGTGGAACTTTAAATAAAAATCTTAATGATACTTTTGCAATAGGAAGATAAGCTTGTTTCTGAAGGCTCAGTAGCAGGAGACACTTACTAGAGAGTTGCCTCCTCTAACACCCCCTTGCAAAGAGCAGAGTACCCAGAAGCAGCATGTATCAAATACTGAACTGCTGTTCCACTTCATCTCCACCAAGGGCCAAGATTCCCTCTATTTTATATCTAATCTATGTAATGAGATTCCTTCATGTAAGTCCTGCAACCAGCAACAACTAATTAGGTCAAATTAACAGGACATATGTTACTGCATCTATTCTGAGTTTAAACCCTCAAGATGGAGCTACCCCTCCTCTTTCAGGTAACAACTGCTGGGTGTTAAAAGCAAAAAGACAACTTTATGTTGTGCTGTGTTTACTACTCCTTTAGGCAGACCACGGCTCAACTTTAAGACAGATTTCCGGTGGCCTTCAATGCTGTATTTGTTTTCTTGTCACCTGTGCTCCCTTTCATCCTAAACAATTTGCATAAACCTGCATAATGCTATTTAGCTTCTGCCCCACTGTTGCTATGAATAGATGAATGGGAAATGCAGCTTAGGAAAGCAACTTAGTTCTTTTCTTGTCTCATTCTTTCTTCCTTCTTACACACTGTGAGTGTGTGTGTGTGAAGGAAGGAAAGAGAGAACACGCACTCAAAAAGAATTTTAAGAGATGACTCTTATTGTTCTTATTCATGATTAGGGAAACACACAACTTTCTGAGCTCACACAAAAGGAGCCTTAAGGAGAACCCCAGGGGTTCCGGTACATGTATGTGCATGTATGTGAGTGTGTATGTAAGTGCAGAGAAGCAGGATTTTCCCCCTTTTTCCCTAAGAAAAAAAAAAAGGAAACATTTTACACTTTTCTTCATGTGGGACAAGTTGAGACTTAGGTAGTCAGATGGTGATGTTCCTAACACTACATCTCATACCTTTTCCATGCAGTCTGCCTTTGGTTTTTGTGTTTTCATTTACTTGCCCAACAACCTGTTTGCTTATCAGTCAAGATTAGAGTAGAAAAATAGGTTGTTTCTTTAGAAACCTACAGGTGAAATGAAAAACCTCATAGATTACAGAATATCTCTAGTTAGAAGGGACTCATAAATCTCACCTCATTTCTCGGAAACCAAATTAAAACAATTCTTACATTTTATTTAAAAGGCATTTTTTCCTCACAAGCTCTGTCTGCAAAAATAATGCAAAAATACAGTAGACTAAATATAGGCCTCTGTGCCTAAAAAATGAGTTGTATATTTGGTACAGCTATTTCTGTAGCACCTTAGCAGTTAATCCCTGAGAATGCTTCCCCTCCTTGGCGCTGATAGCACTTTAATGCAAAGAGAGGCATTATTCTAAGGAGAGCTTATGTTGTTTTGAACTCCAGACTGAATGCATACAAGCCTGACTACATCTATTATAGATTGGGTCTTATCCTTTGCTCTGAAATACATCTCACTTCTCTAAACAAGGTTAAGTGCTATTTTTCTTCCCTTAATCCTGTTTAGCAAGTCAACGGGGTAGTCTGGGCAGTTTAAATATTCCAGTGAAGTGGGAGAAAGGTCAGTGCACGATTACTGAAAAGCTATCAGGTGACACTAACGGGCTAATCCATTTTCCTAAAGGATTTCCTAAAGGATTTCCAAAGGCTTTTAGGGGAGGCAAGGCAATACTCCCATTAAAATAACAAATCTGAAGGAACATTCAGCTACCACCACAGTGCTGAAACCTGTGTTGATTTTTATCGGTAGTATTGTCCAGCACCAATGTACTCTTCTGGTCCTGCACGAAACACTAGGAGAGAAGCTAGGGGGGACTTTCCAGCCCCTTCAGCCCCAAATACGGCCCTGTGGCACCTGGTGATGAATTGTGTCTAGTGGTGGCCAGCTCTGCTCATCATACCTCCTAAGAAAATTCCACCAATTTCAATGGAATCACAGAATTACACAATGGTTTGTGTTGGAACGGACTTTAAAGATCATTTAGTGCCAACCCTCCTGATGGTGCAGGGAACTCACGCACTATCTTATGCATCAGCTGGGAGCACTCAACTGGAAAGCAGCTTGGAAGAAAGGGACATGGGGGTCCTGGTGGATACCAAACTGGACATAAGTCAGGGATGTATACTTGCAGCAAAGAAGGCTACACTGGGCTGCATTGAGAGAAGTTCTGCCAGCAGGTCAATGGAAGTGATCCTTTCCCTCTGCTCAGCACTAGTGAGGCCACACCTCACGTGCTTGGTCCAGTTCTGGGCCCACCAGTACAAGAGAGACATGGATGTACAGAAGAGAGTCTAGTGAAAGGCCACAAAGATGATTAAGGGACTGGAGATCTTTCCTGTGAGGAAAGGCTGAGACTGTTCAGCCTGGAGAAGGCTCAGGGGATCTCATCAATGTCTATAAACACCTGAAGGGAGGGTGCAAAGAGGCTCTTTTCAGTGGTGCCCAGGTACAGGACCAGAGGCAATGGGCACAAACTTAAACACAGGAGGTTTCCTCTGAACATCAGAAAACCCTTTTTTACTGTGGGGGTGACCAAGCACTGGCACAGGTTGCCTGGGGAGGTTGTGGAATATCTTTGAAGATACTAAAAAGCCATGTGGACACAGTCCTGGGTAACTGGCTTTAGGTGTCGCTGCTTGAGCAGGGGTATTGGGCTAGATGACCTCCAGAGGTCCCTGCCTATCTCAACCCTTTTAAGATGCTGCAGTTCTGTGCTGTATGTGGTGAGGAAGCTGCAAACCACTCTGGTGCAACCCCACTCCAAGTGACAGGCTATTTTATGTGCAGGAACTGTCTCCTCCATTGTCTACACTGTGTTAAAAAAGAAAAATAAAGATTATCCAGTATGTCAAAGGAAAATCAGATTAGACAGTGTAAGATCTGCCCTAAGAAACATGTCTGACGATTAAAAACTACAGAAGTATAACTGCATTTGCTAATACACCGGATCCTACGGGCGTTAGATGTATTACAAACTTCTCACGGGATTACAAAACAATTAAAGGAATAATTACTTTAAAGATGCTGGCTGGACATACCCATGACTTGGGTGACAGAAAAAAACCCTCAATTCTGTCAAAACCGGGGTAGTTCTGAGGAAACAGGTGAAAACAGAGGTCCCTAGAAAATATGTCAAAAGAAAAGAGGCATGGGAATATCACTTTAACACTCCACTTTTATGTAGCAATTGAATGGGAAGTTTGATGACTGTAATTTGTGTTTAGGTTCTTAATTTGGCACCTAGACCACTCATGGGATCTGACCCAGAGTGTGAAAACTTGTGTGCATGAGCAGAGAAATAGAAGAACTGTGCGCTATCAAGCTGACCTTCACCAACTTTGAAATATTCTGCCTGGAAATGATTCCATAGCAGAGCTTTCTAAAGTTATCATACGTAAGAATCTGATTTTGTAGCCTTTGTATTTTGCACAGAAGTGAGTGTTATTTCTTCTTTTAAATATATTGTGATTTATAGAACTTGCAGATTTGCAATATTATTTTTCTCCATCTTTAATTATTCAGATGATTAAATAAAACAATTAAAAGAAAGGAAAGGTGAACAGCATCATATATTATTCACCCACCTTCTCTAAACAGCACTTGTTTTGGTTCAGCAGCATCCTCTCTGTGCACCTCATGTTATTGTGTCCTTAACCCTGGAACTCTTCACAGACCCCTTTCCGTTTCATGTCCTTCACCTTACACAGTATTTCAACTCAACACAGTAGGTGAAATGCCCTTCTAAAATTTCAGTATTTGAAACAGATCAATCTGCTCTTTGAATAGATTTTCAAAAGCTATTTAGCATCAAGGGGAACTTTTTTTAACCTAAGGAGTTTTTCTGCATACATTTATGGAAATGAGTACAAGTTATTATGCCTGTCATAATACAAAGCAATTCAGCTGGTATTATTTTCATAAATATTTAAGAGCTGGCACACCTATAGTGCAGGCTAGGTGTATTCTCCCAGAGTCATTAAAAAAGGGAAAAGCTATGTGATCTTCATCTAGACAAACCTGGTTAAAAGAGAAGTGAAGATGAGACATTTGGGCTTTATTTTGAGTTAGCAGGTTAAACTCAGGTTTAGAGATAACTAGAATAAACCCCTCCAATGCATTTTCTTCACTGTTGCCTTAATGTAATTTGACTAGATCAGTTTAGTCACTTCTAGTTTGGTATGAGCTTTTATCCCACAGTGTAAACACAGTTTATATGAGAATATGTAATACCACATCTCCCAGGAGACTGCAACCAAGACGTAGTCTTGGATATGGCTTTGATCAGCCTGACCTAGTGAAAAATGTTCCTGTCTGTGGCAGGGGAATAGATGATCCTTGAAGGTTCCTTTCAACATAAAATATTCTATGATTTTGTGATTCTATGTTCCACCTGACGATTCTCATCTTGATCATCATCAAGACAATATCAGATTCAGTATCCTGTATAGAAGGGTGAGAACCACAAAAGGCATACTGAACCAAGGCAGAATTGCATGGAGGGAAATGCAAAATGTATATAGAAACGCTGAGTCAAGTAGGTTGCTCCAAAAGGATCTCCTGTTATATTTGCCCAGAAGTCACGTTCAGTATTAGAACTTGCTCATCCTTTTTTCTTGTACTTGTAAACTTCACCTGGACAGATCCATTGTAAAATAGATTTTTTTCCTGAGACAAGAATAGAGAACATGAGTTGAGGAGCTTTTCAGTGGCCTTTTTAGGTGTCCTTTTTTATTGGACACCCAACTCCATATGGCCTTAGGCAGGAACTGAAAATCTCTTAAATCACAAAGATAAAACAAGTAATTAAGAGGAGCAAAGTCCTTTTCCCATTATTCCTGCTCGGGAGTCACTGCTGCCTCCTGTAGGGAACTAGAACCTGTTGGGAGCTTTTGCCAGAGGAACAACCTTAAATATATTTGATGTGGTTGCTAAGGTATTGTGCTTATCATTTGTGAATCACTGAAGCTTGCTTCTTTTTCCTGTAGCTGGGTTTTGGGTCTAAAGGCATATTTTAATGGCCCTCAGTGCACTTGGTACTTAAGCAGTATGACAGATCCCCAAAGTGAAGATTTGAAAGTCTACATAAGCAAAAATCAAGCACAGGATTTTCAAAAGTGATCTAGTCCAGCCTCTGTCTGTTCCTGCTCAGGCCTCACCAAGACTAACATTTCCAATCAGCAAAACTGTTACTTGGAATATATACTAATATTGCTTATCTCCTCCACCTTAACTCCTAATCCATTTACCTCTTCCTATATCCAGTTAATCAATACTACTTTGCAAAAGAAAGATCCTTCACTGTTGACATAACTGATGAACAGATAAAAGCCTTTTATTTTATCTTAGATGTTGGCTATTCCACTTGAGCTCGACATCTCAGTAGCTTCTGAACTGAGAGACTGTCAGTACCAGTTCAATCACCACATGGACAGCAAGAGTTGTGCTGAAAAGAATGTGCTGAATTTGTCATTTGGAGCTGTTCAGCCTGGAGAAGAGAAGCTGCGTGGAGACCTCAGAGCAGCTTCCAGTGTCTGAAGGGGGCTATAAGGCTGCTGGAGAGGGACTCTTCATCAGGGACTATAGCGATAGGACAAGGGGTGATGGGTTCAAACTGAAACAGGGAAAGTTCAGGTTGGATATAAGGAAGAAGCTCTTTCCTGTGAGGGTGCTGAGGCGCTGGCACAGGGTGCCCAGAGAAGCTGTGGCTGCCCCATCCCTGGCAGTGTTCAAGGTCAGGTTGGACAGAGTCTTGGGTGACACGATCTAGTGTGAGATGTCCCTGCCCCTGGGAGTGGGTTGGAACTGGAGTAAATGAGTAAAGCAAACCCAACTGTTTTAGTGCATATTATCTAAAACTGAGTCTTAAAAAGGCATTTCATTGCAGGAAAAAAATAACAGCTGGAAATTAGCAGATAGAAATCACAATTGCGTGCATTGAGTTTTCACTGAATTGGAGCTGGTGGAAGCCAGGTGGGGCCCCAGTGATACGAGTTTGCTTTTCTTTGCAGGATGTTGTCCTAATAGAGTGCAAAGGAAAAAAAAGAATAGAAAAGATAAAAATCAGCAACATGCTGTTTGTGTTATAGCTGGTAAAACAATGCTCCAGAGCCTAATGGCACCAGGCAGGGTCTATAAATCTTGTCACATGTAATGAAAAGCAAGAATATAAAGAGAGATGTGAGCAAACGGTTAGAGTAGGCTTAGGTCATACATACTTTAATATACTTTAAATAATGCTATCTAATGTTCCAACAATATTTCCAGCTGAAGTTGCCTGTTATCAGTTTGCAACAGCTAATACATGTTTAAAGGGATATTCAGTTAAAACATTGGTTTTGTATAAAGAAAAAAAAAAGAAGAAAAAGATATTTCAGATAACCTACCTTTCTCTTTTCTGTGTCTGCACTGTTTAGAGTCTAGTACTGATGTAAAATGGATGAAAAACATGGACTAGAATGACTTAGTAAGCAAGAGTGAGGTTTGCCATACAAACTCAAATGAATAATATCCGGAGGCTGCACCTCAAATCCTGTGTTCAGCTCTGGGCCCCTCACTGCAGGAGAGACATTGAGGTGCTGGAGCGGGGCCAGAGAAGGGCAATGGAGCTGGTGCAGGGCCTGGAGCACAAGTGTGATGAGGAATGGCTGAGGGACCTGGGGGGTTTAGTCTGGAGAACAGAAGGCTCAGGGGGGACCTTATCGCTCTCTACAGCTGCCTGATTGGAGGATGGAGCAAGGTGGGGTCAGTCTCTTCCCCCAAGGAACAAGTGGTAGGATGAAAGGTAATTCTATGATTCTAGTGAAGTCTAGTTTCATTGCAGTCAATTGCTGTGTGACTGAGGCAAGAAAGGTTTAGAGAATAGGGTCTTTTTCATGCACTGAAGAAACAGAACTACAGGAAACTAAAATAAGAGTAGCAATATCACTACTTTGCACTTTATTCTTATAATTGAAGAATTTCTTATCCTTATATTAAGTTCTTATAGTTGCTATGATTTTGCACTTGGAATTTCTTCCGAAGAAACTTTCCTTAAGAAGACAGTGACAAACTGGAAAATATCTGCAATTCTTATGAGAATACAGTATTTTGAAAACTAAACCAATCTCCTCCTATTATGGATAAATGAAGACACTGGGAGGGGCAGTGATTTCCCAACAGGACCTGCTAAATGCTGGAAGACCTGTGACTAAAAGAAATCCTGCAACCCTGTCCCTCAAGTCGCCTGATACAGGGAAAGCTTTTATTTCATTTATACTTCAGTTTAAGTTCTGGATTTCTATTAATTCAGATGTACCCATACATTTGCCAGAAGCACCGATCAAAAAACTATGCTTATAGGTAAGGCAACACAGCAAAAGGGGTACAGATCTACGCTGGGATGTATCACAGACAAGAAGAATAATATGCAACATGATTTATGCTGCTTTTACTGTGTGCTTTCACAAATGTACTATAAGCTCTCCAGTGAATGGCAGGAAAAATTAGACTCCATGAAACTTTGGACACTTGTTTGAATCTAATATGATGTCAATTCTAAAAATGCACTCATTGATATTTACTACCAGCAATAAAGAGATGGTTTAGCTTCTCTCTTTGCATATACATAGAGTTACATGGCAACTATCACAGGGATGTGTCCATCCCTATTACTCTAGTTCATCTCCAAAACTTCAGACAACAAAGCAGCCTCTCTTCAAAAGAGCAGCTTTTCTTCGTTTGGCACAAATCTCATGATGCTATTATTTTATCTGTAATTGGATGTTCCATATATTTAGGAGCTGACATATTGGTTGGATTATTCTTTATGAATTTCTCTGAATATAAAAGATTGACAGTTTTCATATTCATGTCTGCTGGCAAAGACAACAAAGAGATCAGAATATATTCCTCTCTAAAAGTTTTTTCCTCCTCTACGTACGATGTTTTTTAAGACCAACATTTTTCAGCAGAGATTTTTTTCTTCTGTGTTTCTTTCCTCCCCTCTGCTACACATATTGGTTGGTGAATGGAGAATGAAGTATTCCACTAGGATGCCAGACAGGGACTCTTCATCAGGGACAGTAGTTATACAACAAGGAGTGATGGGTTCAAACTTAAGCTGGGGAGACTTAGCTTAGATATGAGGAAGTTCTTCCCTGTGAGGGTGCTGAGGTGCTGGCACAGGGTGCCCAGAGAAGCTGTGGCTGCCCCATCCCTGGCAGTGTTCAAGGCCAGGTTGGAAGGAGGGGCTTGGAGCAACCTGCTCTAGTGGAAGGTGTCCCTGCCTGTGGCAGGGGGTTGGAACTGGATGAGCTGCCCCATCCCTGGCAGTGTTCAAGGAACTGTTGGAACCGCAGCTGCCCCATCCCTGACAGTGTTCAAGGCCAGGGAACAACAGCTGGAGTGTTGTGCTGGTCTTGCTGAAGACTGGGAGAGTTCTGCCATGTGCCAAGATGCCATAAGTCTGCACCCAGACTGTCTTCCTTGGAAACTTCCCTTAAGATGCTAAGGCCAAACCAGAAAAAAGGTCTGAACTGGCTGATATGCCAACATGTAGTGAACTGGCCAAATGAAACTTAATTAAACCTGAATCTCAAATGTATTAAGCTTCAATCTGTTTGACAAAGAAGCAACATTAAAATCAGAAGCAAGCTTTGCTGTCAGAAGAAAATCAATAGACTAGTCCACACTACTGAAAGTAACTTGCCAAGCTGCAGCTCCTAGGGTTACAGCACAGACAGGAGAAACTATATGGCAATGGCCATTTTGACTCACTAACATGACAACATAATTCATGCATTGGCAATGGCTGGCACATATCCATGTTAAAAATCTTGCAAAGTCAATCTTTTATAGCTTCTAAAGTGAATCAATAAAAGTGAAATACTTTCAGGATGTTACGATCTCTATAATTCTAATAGTTTACCTTGTAGGAAAGCAAGCAAGTGGACCTTTAAATTGAGCCAGTGACATCAGGGAGGAACCAAATGATGGCAGTCTGAATTTGGATGTCAGAACTGCTGTCTTTGTTTCTCTCTTGGTTTGCATTAGTAAAACCTGCAACTTCAGAATTACAAAAAGGTTCTCCCATTTTGCCCACCTAATCTCATCGGAGCAGAGACACGTTATCTTGTCTCACATCCGGGATATTCAAATACAGTTGGAAATAACAGAAGACTCTGCTCAAGATTTTAATTAACTGCCCACCGACACAACTACAGGTGTTGATGGTGTCCCTAGTGACATGGAATGACCCCAATTCATCTGGTGATGCAGAGCTGACCACCAAGTTGGAAGAGACCAACAAAATACCCTATAACTCACCTCTAAAAAGGATGATCTGAAAATCGCAAGGCAACAAGGCCAAAAAGTTACGAGTTCTCTAGTGATGGCAACTGATGGCCACCTTCAACAATAGAGTCACAGTGGCTTCCTCTTCTTTCAGCACCATATGACTTGAAGAGCATTTAATTTCCTGTCCCTTGTAGTGGTGAGACATGTTAAAATCCTTTCTGTATTCAGGATAATTTTTTAGGTCGGATCTACCTATAGCCTTACATACACAGGCTGTGCCTACGCCGTTCTCTTCCTGCATGCTGTACATAGAGCTGTAAGCCCAGGAAATTTGTGAACATGCTATCTGAGAATGCATGCAGACACGTAAGGACTAAGTCTGCTTAAGCTGAAGGGTTGCTGCTGTAGAACTTGGAAGAGAATTACTGCAAAGCAATTTGAGCTCAGGCATCCCCAAGCCCAGCACAAGCTGGAAGCAGGCTGAGTAACCAAAGGTGGGTGACTTCTCTGGTCATGAAGTGAGCGCTTCCAATCAGTCTCTTACTTGTCTTGCTTACCTCTAGCTTTCCAACGCTCTCCTATTTGCTCCATTATCCTCTCTGAAAGTGTTCCTTTAATTGTTCTCAAACAACTCTTTTGATCCCTGCCTCCCCAATACCTCCAGCTATATTGCTGTTTGTTCTGCATTATGATCCAGGGACAGAATTTCGTTATTTATCATCATTATTATTAGTGGTTATTTTGTAAATGTCCCCATTTGGTTCAAGTTTTATTTTGTCCTGGACATAAGGCTACATTCTTTTTAAGGACATAAACAACTTGCCTCTTGTTGTCAAATACAACAGATGTCATTTGCCCACACACCGATTAGCAGCAGTCATTACATTCTGCAGAATCAAAGGCACTATATAAAAGAAAGATTGCGTTGCCCTTGGGCTTTATTCTTCACAGCACAGGTACAGGTTATGGGGTTGTTTCCTTGGGGAGGGGTATATGTGTGTGCTTGATTTTGATTTAGCCTTGTTTTTTTGCTGAGTACCACATGATGACTTGCAGCATCAAGGCTACTGAGCAGAGCGGTGCACCTAGACTGAAATGGTATCTGTAACAAATGGCAAGGCTGCTATTGACAGCATAGTTTGCACCTTGATTGGAGACATCAGAAATCAATGTGGCCACACAGGGAGGAATTTGGTCCTGTCTCTACCATGGTCAGAGGTTCCAGAGTGGAAGCTACACCAGCTCAGTTAAACTCAAACAAAAACACAGTCAGGAGGAGTCAAGAGTATGCATCTAAGAATCCTGGAAGCACAAAGGAGCCAGATCTGTCAGCAGCCAGCAATTTTTTTCCTCCAGCACTCAGCTTGGTCACACTCTGCTTAGGCTTCAGAAACACTCTGTTCACACTTGCCACGCCTGGAGTGAGCTCAGGGCTGGTCCTTATGGCATTTTTCATTTACCAAAAGCAAAGAAAAGAAAGTATTGGTCTTGACAATCAAGAAAAGTACTAGGAAAGGTTTTAATCTTATTTCCTAGTCAAGATACTGTATCTACCTTATTTCTTCAGATACATGCTACTTACAGTAACAGTCTGTCATGTAGAAAATGTAGAGCAGTGCACCCAAAGTGTAAGTTTCACCATATGAAGACTGTTCTGTCTCCTGACAAGAGCCAGAGAGACAGTAATGTTCCTGGATCAAACCCAGTAAAAAATGATGTATGAGACAGGATAGGGAATCCCACTCTTTCTCACATTATCTTTGGAGAGTTAGAAAATCAAGGAAAAAAAGAAAAAGTATGGGGAGCATTTCACTTCCAGATTAACAGTGATGGAAGAAATATTTAGCCAAACCCAAGAATAAAACCCAAGGATGAAGATGATTCAAAATGAAAGTGTGGTTAGGGCACAGAGTCAAAACATTGACAGAAGGCTTGGCTTGAGTTTGGGAAAGGGAAGAAAAAAAGGAAAGATCTGAGGAAGTTTCGTTCTGAAGTTTAGGAATAGGCTGTTAAAAAGTATGAGATGTTTTGGTAGTCAACACACAACGTCATGCATAAACCACACAGAAGCTGTAGACTTTGGCCAGAACAGAAGCCCAGACAGCTTCAGTGTGGCTGAAAACCTCTCCACAAGTGTCATTTACTGCCAAAGGTTCCCTCTGCACAAATTGTCCAGCACTTAAAAGCAGAGTTGCCACCACAGCTCAGCTGAGTCCCCACTATAGAATCATAGAATCATGGAATGGTTTGGGTTGGAAAGGACCTTAAGATCATCCAGTTCCAACCCCCTGCCATGCACAGGGACACCTCACTCTAGACCATATTGCTCAAGACTCTGTCCAACCTGGCCTTGAACACTGCCAGGGATGGAGTATTCACCACTTCTCTGAGCAACCTATGCCAGGGCCTCAGCACTCTCACAGGGAAGAACTTCTTCCTTAGATCTAACCTGAACTTCCCCTGTTTCAGTTTTCAGATTCCTTCTCTAATGCTCAAAATTTGGAGCACTACATGGCATTTTCCCATCAGTTTGGAGTTACACCTGGTGCAGGCCAACCCACAGAATCTTTGAGCAAAATTCAGTCCCTCCACATTCCACCCATTCCCCCAGGATACAGGTCTTGTGCCCTTGTATTCAGTATGTGCTTCAGTAGAGGGAAAAACCAATCAGTCTAGTTCATCAACAGTACTAATCTACTGTGACAGCACAAGCCAAGCAGACATTGGCAATACCTGTTCACTCAGAAAACACTCAGAAAGAGGTTAAGGAGAGAATAAGAGAATTTAAGAAGGGAAATTCTATCTAGCATAATATTAAGTACTTATCTCCCTCTTTTTTTTTTTTTTTGCACAGTCTAGTCAATAGAGTTGACATATCACTAAAATATGGTTTCTTTTGAACACTAAACACCTTTCTCTCAACCTCTGGCCTGGAAAAGAGGGTTCATTATATACAATGAATAAAGATTGGCACCTGCATGACGCATTCCAGCATGTCTGTTTGGTGCAGGGACAACTGTCCTTAGTGATGGTGTCTGCTGACACCCTGCCAGCACTACTGCGTTAACCCCTGATTAGCAGCTGCCTTTTACAGGCTGGCTACACATGGGTTCTTTGGAGCAGTGCTGTCTGCTAATAAAATGTATCTAGGAGCCATCTGCTTAAAAACCACGGATTATGGAGAGTTCCAGGAAACACTGGACCAAATGTTGTCTGCTCCTCACTGATTAATATGCATTAAAGCTGAAATAACAAAAAATAGGCAAAAAGTTGGTTTTGCTGACTCCATCGGATTAACCGGGGAACCGCAGGCACAAACCCTGTTCTGTTCTGTACTCTGCCATGCAGCATGGACAGCTTAGCAGGGGAAGAGAGCGTAAACTTTGAATGCCAGCTATTTCTGGCTGTCAGAGTAAGTTTGAACTGATAATGCCATTTCAATAAGAGCCCGTTATTTCTTTCAGTTTATGGAGAAGACTAAGACAATATAAACCAGAAAACAGGAGCCTCTAGAGAGTCAAAGATGTCATCCCCTCTTTACTGTACATACAAACCTACACTGAGCTTTTGCACGTGCACAAAGCATGCCACAGATGCTCTTGTTTGACAGCATGATGGGGAATGATGGCACAGACCTAAACAAAAACTGATAAACGATAAAGATGTGCAAAGATTGTGTATGTATCAAAACTTCCCTACTTGTGATACCAGAGATTGTACACCATGTAAGTCACTGAAATAGATGTGCAAATGGTAGCTAAAGGGGACAAAAATTATCACTGGTTTGTAAGGGCTGTAGCTTGTTGTCACTATCACTATACACTATTACTATCACTATACACTATCACTATTCCATTTGTCACCCTGCACACTATTTGGCACTTTCATTTGGCCCGATTTTAGATTCACCAGAATGTGCTTACTTCATATTTAGGTTTGGAGTGTTTTTATGATGGCTTTGGAAACAAGGTTTCTGTATTCACTGTGTCATTCATCTGCCCGTATGGCCACAGCCTGTAGTAGTTTTGGATCATTCAAGCATTTTCAACTTCGGGTTAAAAGGCTCAATGGCTACTGACTTTCTGTAGCTTTCTGGAAACATGCTCCCTGGTGGCAAGAGAGGCAGCTTGTTTAAAAGGTATAAAACCCTCAATATAAACTCAGATTTCAGTAGGCATCAAAGAATATACAATAGAGAGACAAAACTTGGGTAAGCATGCGCACACAAGCTTCATTAGAATTATAGCAGAGCTGCTCCAGCCCTCTGATCATCTTCATGGCCTCCTCTGGACTCACTCCAACAGCTCCACATCCCTCTTGTGTTGGGGACCCCAGAGCTGAACGCAGGGCTGCAGGGGGGGTTCTCACCACAGAGATGATCATAGGGCTGAAGCTCCCATGGAGCCAGGCTGAGACAGCTGGGCTGGGTCAGCCTGGAGAAGAGAAGGCTCCTTAAGGGGAGAGCTTAGAGCAGCTCCAGTGCCTAAATGGAAAAGGACTCATCATCAGGGATTGTAGTGATGGGACAAAAAGTGATGTGTTCAAACTGAAACAGGGAAAGTTGAGGTTGGATATAAGAAAGTCCTTGTTTACTGTGAGGGTCTTGAGGTGTTGGCACAGGGTGCCCAGAGAAGTGGTGGCTGCCCCATCCCTGGCAGTGTTCAAGGCCAGGTTGGAAAGAGGGGCTTGGAGCAACCTGCTCTAGTGGAAGCGGTTGGAACTGGATGAGCTTTAAGGTCCCTTCTAACCCAAACCAGTCTGTGATTCTATGTTGCTGGTAGCAGCTACAGTCTGTTCCCTTATTTCTTTATCAAATGACTCCCACACCTGCTTTTTCACTCCTTTGCTTAAACTGGTGACAAGCTGTAATTCATTGCATTGCTGGTGTGCCCTTCTTTAGCATACTCACAGCAGTGGCTCTTTTCCAGTCAGAATTCACCAATTATTTTGAGATTTATTAAAGTGTTAAAGTACTTCCTCCTGAGGCCAAGAGCTGCTCAGCCAAGTTGAGTTAAAGTCTGAGGCACAAGCTACCCGTCATTCCCAAAGGCCCATCCTGGACAAGCATCTTGTCTCTTCCTGGGATAGGCATTTTGTCTCTTCTTGAATTACAGATGCATCAGAACAATGTATGTCATCCTTACAGGACGAAAATACATGATCCTTCTCTTTTCAAAGACGTATATGTGTTTTCTTCATCACTGGACCATGGCTGATGAAAGAATTTCCATTGTTGATAGTACCTCAAATAAATATTCCCCCCAAATAAAAATGATCAGTTTATGGCAGTACAATCAGTGCTGCCAATAATTAATGTTTCCCCTCTGCCTCCAATCTTCACACTCCCTTATAAAATCTTGCTCCAGGACATTCCCATTCCTAGAAAAGGCTTCTACCTTGATCCTTCCATGGAAGCTGCTCCCCAATCGCTTCGTGTTCTTGGCAGGTTATTCATAGTCTGCCTTTGATCCAGACTAAAACGCTTCATTTCCTGGCAGGATATTCTGAAAGGGTCTGGTGTTTCAGGCAAGCACTGCCAAACTCACCACAAACTCTCCAGCCCTCTCAGTGAACCTTTCACAGGAGGGGGCTGAGCTCAAGAAAAACACGTTGTTAACACTGACTAAAGTACAACGGCTTGAAACTCAGCATGAAACTTTCGCATAGTGCTAACTTGACTGTACCAAGGGGAAAACATGCTCCGTGTGTTTTCTTGTGCTTTAAGAGCATGCTGCCACCATATGTGTAAGAGCACAGTCTGTTCCTGAAGGCAGTTGTTCCTTAAATTTTTGTCCAAATTTACTCCACCACTCCTAGTACAGAATTAAAAGAAAATATCCATACACAGAAAAGTGCACAGTGACTGTTTTCCGCTTGCCTTCATAGAATCAGAGAATGGTTTGGGTTGGAAAGGACCTTAAGATCACCCAGTTCCAACCCCCTGCCATGGGCAGGGGCACCTCACCCCAGGCCATGTGACCCAAGGCTCTGCCCAACCTGGCCTTGAACACTGCCAGGGATGGAACATTCACCACTTCTCTGGGCACCCTGTGCCAACACCTCAAGACCCTCACAGTAAACAAGGACTTTCTTATATCCAACCTCAACTTTCCCTGTTTCAGTTTGAACACATCACTTTTTGTCCCATCACTACAATCCCTGATGATGAGTCCTTTTCCAGCAACCTCTCCAAAGCTCAGCTCTTGCTTTTTTGGTACAGAAAGAAAAGTCTGATGTATTTTCTGCAACATAAGAGAAAACATGAGGAACTTGGTCATAACTATCTGCTGCTTGCAGCAACCTTTCTATTTAAGGAGTCTGTTAAAATGTAAATTTCTGTGACACTGGTTACCTACTCAAGTTGAACATAAGAAGCTCAGCTATTTTGTTGCATAGCCCAGCACAGTTACTGTGTAGTCTTGAAAAAGACTCCAGAGAAAAAGCAACAAGAATATTTTTCTTCCTGCAGGTTCTCCCTTTAGTTCCCAGGTGTGGTAAAATTGAGATCTGTACCAAACACTGTAAATTTAACTCCGATTTTGTTGTAACTAAGGAAATACAGTTATCTTCTTATTTTCTAGCTCAACCTACCACCAGTCACAGAAATTAAAGATGGAAGGAAAAGATTTTCTTTAAAAGCACATCATTGCTGTGACACTGCTTACACTATGCAATGTAGCTACTGAATAGCACAGATTTCTGAAAGGCAAAGTTCCCCTGCTTATTCCTCTGCATGTCTTTCTGTTTTCCAGCTGATAGGAAAAGATGTTTGGAGGAAATTTGAAACAGCAGTTGCTGGCTGATCCAGGAAGTTGAGCAAAAGATAAAACTGTTGTCAGGAGTGTAGTGTTATCTACTTATTACTAATTTCAGAGCTGTGAGGATTTGCCTTTCAGTTTTGACTACCTACCATGAAAAAAGAGAAAACACAAAGGCCAAATTTGCCCATTTTCCCTTTCAAGTCTTCATAGCTGTTGTGCATGATTTGACCTTTTTCTTAAAGCTACCCTTCCTGGAGTCCAGTGACTGCATAAACATCTTAGTTCTTATTCAAAACAAAATCCATCTAGCTTTTGCAGTGTCAAAGGAAGTTTGCAAACCTGCCCTAGAAGCTCTGAAAATGAAGGGAAGGGAAACAGCAAGCAAGCAAACAAAGAATCACCAACTTGAGGTGCAATTTCTATTAAAGTCTCCGGGTTAGCAAGACTTGATAATATCTCTTAACAGCTTTCTTTTACACAAACACATGAGAAGTAGTCTTCTCCTTCTCTCACTTTTATGACTGTACAAGCCACAGCCCAATTCTGCTTCTTGTCCTGACGGTGAGATGCAGCCATAGGCTGTGGTGTGGCTGTGTAGCTCCTCAGCCATCTTCCCTAAGATGGAATGGATGCCACAATGGCTGGTGCTAGTGAGAGGCTGCAGTGTGCTGGCCAGCACACCAAGTATTCCAGCCTATCTTTCCACTTTGGTTTTCTTCCTCTTGTTCAGCATTGGAATCAACCACTGCATTCTTCACAGAGACATATATACACAAAATGGGTCTACCAAATGAGATAGTAATTCAGCTCCCAGGGTTATCAGGCAGTCAGGTACCAGCAATGGCAGCTCATCTGCTGCTGCCTGAAAGCCTGAAGAACAACCAGTTCAATCCAAATGACACAGAGATGGTGAACGCATTTAGTGCTGGCAGAGCCCACAGCACTCCAAGGGCAGGGAAGAACACCCATTTCCAAGTGGTCTCCTATGCAAGGGCAAAGGAGTTGGCTAACTCTCTTTGGACAACGACAGACTTTTCTTGAAAGTACATTTATATGCTATCATGGCAGAAGTGCAGTTTAGGCATCTTGTTTTGTGCTGTGGGCATCCAAGAGTCATTGCTGGTTTGCATGGAATGAAGCTGTATTTCACTGGCAGTTCTACAGTGGGTTTTATCCTCTTCTGGGGGCAGGAAGGGGAGAAGCTAAGCAGACGACAGAAGCCAGGAAAGGAATGGAAAAGAAATGTCCAGATTATGATCCTTAAGTTTATATGCTGGAACTGGATGATCTTAAGTTCCTTTCCAACCCTAACCATTCTATGATTCTATGTATTTGAATAATTACGTATTGTGTATGAATATAATTACATGTATTAATATAATGATGCAATTATATTCACAGGAACAAAAATCCTTTATTGCATTCTCATTAAGTATTATGAATTGTTCTTTGAAGTTAGCATTATAGTTTGGAAAATTGTCTTCTGAGTCACGGGTCTTATTAGAAACAAATAATAGTCATTAAAGTGATGGGGACACAGCACTTTGTTAAGAACTAGTCTAGTTTAGTTTGTGTCTGTTGCAGACTTTCATTCCTTACTGTCTCAGTAAGTTTTGTGGAATATAAAGGTTCTGATATCAGTGACACATCAAAATACCAGAATTCATTATAAAAACAAAAATTTTCTCAAAGAGTAGTTTGATTTTTAATAAAAGAAAACCCCTTGCGTTTGCTGCCAGTATCTTTATTATTATTCTGAATGGGGTTCCTGATTCTTCCCACTATTCTTAACCTTATCATATTCCCGTTTAAGCCTTGGAATCTCCATGCATGGTTGCTAGTGAAAAAGCACATTAACTATGCCTATAAGCAGCCTCACAAGCCAGTTCTGAAACACGGGCACTAGAAATAGAGTTGTAAAGACCTGATCTGCACGTTTTTTAAGCCCTCACTCAAGAACAGCAGAACAGCTGCAACGGGAAACTTTTAGGTTTAGGGAATGAGCTAGGCCTCGTCTGTTTTTCATGATCTTCCTTTCCTTGTGGCTGCCTGGTGAGCTGGAGGGCTCAGGAGCAATTTGTAAGCACAGATGGGTTTTGCAAGGTTTTGGAAGAGGGGCATTAGGCATGACAAATGGCCAGCGCTCTCGTCACCAAGGGTCAGAGCAACCCATCCACAGGACAAGTTTGCTGCTCCATCTGCAGCTCTTCTGTGGAAGTCTTTTATCAGCTTTGGTCCCAGAAACAATTTACCAGCCAGTCACAAAACACTACAGCACATCTTGAAGGGAAATTCTCCCTGCTTCCTACAGCAGAACGATCTCCATAACAAGACATTGGTAACTACCTCGGAAAACAGCTGTTAGATCCCAGCTGCTCTTTCACCTGAGTAGGACAAACAAACAGAGAAATAAAAATAATCAAAAGAAACAGAAAATATAAACCGACTGAGCTGCACTGGAATTGGAGCTCAAACCTGAGAGGAACTACGTCCCTTCTTTTCTCTTCCCTGCAGTAGATCACACACTGCTGAAAAGCCACAAACCTCAGAACACTCCTAGAGTTTTTCTTTTTCCTACAAATGCAGCACGTTGCAGACCACAAAGGTAGAACTGTCACAGTGAGAATCCTTCTCTAACATTGTATGGGGATGAGATTTTGTTTGGGTTTTATTTTGCGCTAAGTTGTAACGGGGGTAACATCTGCGCCTTTGTTTCAGCAGCTGCCACGCACACACACAGAGCACTGATAGCTCCAGTCCAGTGTGCTTCCAGAACCACACAACTTGTTTCCCTCCCCTACAGATGCTGCCAAACAGCAAACACCACATTGTATAGACACAGAGCAAGAGATCAGAGTTGAACATTATTATGCTGGGCACAGTCTTCCAATGTTGGCAGACAAACCATGACATTTGGGAGCCCAGCAGTAAGTACTGTTTGTCTTGAGACATCCAGAGAGTGTGCAATCCAAGACCCTTCCAGAGGTATTCAAGCCCTTCCCATTTCTTTTGTGCCGGCTGCCTTCATATCTACTATGTATACAATGGATAAGCTTCAATTTCTGGGTCCTACTAACCAATGCAACTAGTTATGTGCAGCTGGGCTGGGGTATTAACCACTCTGCATTTACCAGTACACCAGGTCCTTTGCTTAGCACAGCCCATGTTTTCTATTTTCTCCTGTTGTGCATGACCTGAGACGACCAGGGAACTTTCTGGTTAAAAAACCCCAAAAGGTTACACAGGGCTTAAAAGCATGGTGAGTATCTTGATCTTCCCTTTTCCCCTTTTCTTCCTGACTAGAATCATTTAAGGAATTATTTTTCCCCTATTTTCATAAAAACACAGAATCACAGAACAACCCAGGTTGGAAAAGTCCAGGTTGGTTTCAAGCCCAGGACCTTGAAAGGCCATGGCGTCCAACCTTTAATTCTAATTTGAAGTATCCCACCAGCATTATAGAGTCATAGAATCATAGAATGGTTTGGGTTGGAAAAGACCTTAAGATCATCCAGTTCCGACCCCTCACACTAGACCATGTTGCCAAAGGCTCTGTCCAACCTGGCCTTGCTTAATCATTACTCAATACATCAGAATGAAGATACCAGTTCTCGGTCATGCTGGAAGCTTAGCAAAAGACACCTTAATTTTGTGTTTCTACTCAGCTGAAAGAGAGTATGCTGAAATACCCACTGAACTCACTTCTTCCCCCACCTTCCCTGCATGTACACTGTCCTGCTTGCTGCTCATAGAGGAAATCTCTTTCCTCTTCTCAGCCACTGAGAGATGACACATTTACAATACAAGGTAGATCTACACAGCGGATATCCTTGTTCAGATCCAAGTTTGTAACACTTCACTATTCTCTCTAATTGAAGTTATGTGATGTTTGAGCTCTTCATTCTCTCTGTATTATTGTAAACTGTTGTTACTGTGAACCTTCAGCTATGTAAATATAGGATGAGCTTAGGGAGTAGTTCTGCAAAAAAGCAGCCATGGTTTACAGTGGGACGGAAGCCCAACGTGAATTAGCACTCTTACATTTGCACCAAGTTTCCTCCCAGAGACTGGGATTATAAACAGAATGAAGTTTTACACCTGGGACACCTCTGGCCCATTTCATCTAGAATAGCATCTTCTTTGAGAGAATGCATTTTTAAGGAAGATGTGAAGAAATCCAGGAGGAAACTTAAAAGGCCTAAGGAAGTAGCACAAAACAAAACAACCTGTCTGAAGATTAACAGCAAAAAATCACAGTCTCTGTGTGAGTCCTTCAGAGGGAAAGGGAAAAAGCCTCACTCCAAATCCATGACAATGGGCCAAGAAATAACAGACTTAAATCAAATATTTTAATAGTACTCAGGGACTAAACAGAGTGCAGACCCTTAACCATAGTTAGGAACTATACAAAATGACAATCCCTCTTCTAAATAGCTTACTCTTCTTTACAACCCAACAAGAGAGGGTTAGGGGAAAAAGTTATGCATACGCACTGTAATTCAATGCTCAGCCTCTTTTCAACTAACCTAATCACTACATTATCACTCTGCAAAAGTAGACAGAACACCAACTCTGCCACTAAAAAAGCAATGCATTAAGTGTTTTCCTGTTCTTCAGCGTGCTCTGCAGGAGATCCAGGCTCCCTCATTGCAAAAGGGTGGTGGTGGTAGAGACAGTGAAATGCTAGCGCTGAACATGAGCTTTAAGTTGGAGGGATAATAAAGGGAAATCACTGCATTAGCTTTGATTTGGAAATCTCAAAGTTTCATTTCAGGCTTATGTCTTATACACAGGCACTGGGGAGACTGAAATGAGAACCACAGCCCACAGTCAGCTAGGCTTCTAGACAGAGAAGATTACTTTACCGCAGTGGTACTGCAGTCTGCATTTGTCTCACCTCTCATACACTGTACTGCTAAGAAACTATCATCTTCAATACAATTACTCCTTCCCTTAATTTATTTCCTTTTCTCTTGAACAATAGGTGAATGACACTGGAAACCTCTGTGCCTTCCTCTGCTTTCCCACAAAACCCAGCAAGCCAAAATACGCCCTGTGCAGAAGGTTGGGATGTTGTGCTAAAAGGCTGTCCATGGATACTCAGGCATTTCAGTGGAATGTTGCTTTCAGATTTGAGCTGACCAAGATGGTGATATTCTGGCACCAAAACATAGATAGTAGCAGCTGAGATTTACTTACAAGGAAGCAAATGAAAGGAGGGTCCCTTTCCACTAACAGTTCTAAGATCAAATTCTGTTTTTTGCAAGCTGTTTTTCCTAGCAAGGTTTATGCACATGCAAGTCCATAAAGTGGCAGTGAAAACTACTTGTTTGTTAACCTATGGTGATGTTTTCTGTTTGCTGGTTAGATCAGCATTTTCTATATTTTCAGTGTTTGTGCCTAGATTTGAGGAGCAGAAGGCCAAAAATCTTCTGTGAATGGAGAATCAACTCCCACAGATTTCTAAAGGAAGCACAGCTTTCTGAAGAAAACAAACTCAGAATTTGTCTAGTTTGCTCATCTTAGCCTTAACAAAGTCTTCCTTGTATTCCACCAGCCTCTTATAAAGTACAAAATCCACCTCAAACCTGGATAGTGAGGCGGACAGATCCCCATCTATCCCTGGGCTCAAACAATCAGGACAGACTTAGGTTGCACCTTTGTACTCTGCATTCATCTTTGAGTAGGTACCTACTACTGACCTGAAAAGCTCACCAATTCCAGTGAAAATCCAACCAATAAAACCAAAGCAAGATATTAAAGAGATAAGGCTGGGTTTGAATTATTTTTTCAGGTGTATTTTGCCCTTAAACCACCCTTAATCAAGTCAAAATACAATTATTTTGTTAGTACTAAGCTGCCCTTGTACTGAGCAAGATGGACTAACCTGGAACAGGGCCCAAGAAATACTGACCATCATAAACCTCTCTCTGAATCACTGCTGGGTTTGGAAAAGAAGTTTAATCCATCTCCATCTTTAAGTGGTCATATATGGCAAGAGAAATGGAAGGGGCTCAGCGCTGTGGAATCACCTAATGGGGTTAGGGCTTTTTTATCATACCAGGCTGTATCTCTCTTCATGGCAAGGTTTCGCTAGATGTGCATCTGGTACCAGAGTCTCAGTTCCTTGCTTTAGGAGTTTTCAAGTATACAGACCTACTGATATGTATACCTGAAAAAAAGAATTACTGAAAGCAAGCAAGGTCCCTCCTCGCTTCTATCAGTGTTAAATGGAAACATATTGCAAGACAGATGGGGTGATCAAGAAATTAGACTGAGAGATGCTTGCAGTTCTTTGGTGTTTGAAGAAAATAGATGTGGGTTTCTGAGTGTGCACTAATACAAAATGAACACAGTGGCAACACTACAGAACTTAGATCCCATATTTTTTTAGCTATCAGATACAATATTTACTGTGATAACTTGAGACTAAAAATTCAGTCAAATTTACCATGATAAAAAGTCATTAACATCATTGTAAGCTGGTGACAATGCCCTTTTCTTCCTTGCTCTTCAGTATTATTTGCTATAAAATACCAGCAAGTGTCTGGAAGCCTTCCCCTGGATATCATACAAGCCTTGTTGATAGAAATCTTTGGCAGATGGTACACAAGTGGAATGGAAGATGTTACACAGTTTTCTGGGATAACACTAGTTAAAAGAAAACATACAGCATGGGACTATTTAAGTGGCCATCCCCTTTTCCCTGCTCTACAACACTGCTTAACTTTTAGAGTAGCATGAAGAAAGGTGGGCATTAAACTAGCTTTGTGCAACGAAAGGGATGAAGGACAATAGGAAGCATGGTAAGAGGCACTGAGACAGAAGGCATCTGCCAGTGAGAAGAAAAACACTGATGAATCATAGAACAGTTTGGGTTGGAAGGGAGATTAAAGCTTCCAACCCCCTGCCATGGGCAGGGACACCTTTCCACTAGACCAGGCTGCTCCAAGCCTGTGTCCAACCTGGCCTTGAAACGTGCGAGGGATGGGCCAGCCACAGCTTCTCTGGGCACTCTGTGCCAGCGCCTCAGCACCCTCACAGGGAAGAACTTCTGCGTAGGAGCTCATCTCAATCTCCCCTCTGGCAGATTAAAGCCATTCCCTCTTGTCCTGTCACTATAGGCCCTCACTATAGGCCAAAGCCCCTTTCCAGGTTTCTTGTAGCCCGTTTAGGCACTGGAGCTGCTCTAAGCTCGCCCCTTAAGGAGCCTTCTCTTCTCCAGGCTGAACCAGCCCAGCTCTCTCAGCCTGGCTCCCCAGCAGAGCTGCTCCAGCCCTCACAGACATCTGTGGTCTCCTCTGGACTCAGGCAGCAACACATCGCTCTTGTGCTGGGGGCCCCAGAGCTGAACACAGCACTCTATGTAGGGCCTCATGAGAGCCTAGCAGAGGTGGAGAATCTTCTCCCACTACCTGCTGCTCACGCTCCTTTTGATGCAGCCCAGCACACGGTTGATTTCTGGGCTTGCAAGCGCACTGCTCAGTCTATATTAGTCAAGCAGACCCAACCTGCCAGACATCACTGCCCATAGCCTACTTGATAAATGTGACGTGAAGAAAACCCCATCTATTTGACTTTTTATCTCCTCTTTCTATTCTCAAAGACAACTTCTTACGCTCTTTAAACTGCCTGTGGTTTACTAATAGCTTAAGTGAAACCACAGTGCTGTTCTAAATTTCTCTGAGGCATTCCCCTGAGGGAATAATGTCAAATTCCCAGTCTGGAAGCTGCTTCCAATGTCAAATTCCCAGTCTGCTCCTGTGGAATGGTGACATTTAGCTCCCAGACTTCTTGCAATACCTTTGTTGCATCTTTGCCTACATATATATGCCATTATATACCAGGCAATGTCATGCTAAGACTCTAGTAAACAAAACCACGAAGCACTGTGTTTATATAGTGATAAACATTACTCTGAACCACCCTATAGGTGTATCCAGGAACAGGACTAACATGTTTCTCTGCTGGAGATTTCTCCTTTAGAAAACTCTCAGCCAGGCAGAGTGAGAGAGAACAAAGGGACAGAAACCACCAAAGCAAAGGAGGTTTCAGAACAAATTGTTTAAAACAAACTCTTTTGTGGAAGAGACCATTTTGCCACCTGCAAAGATCACTAACTAACTGCCCTACTGGGGTCAGGTTGCCAGGAGCCTATCAAGACATCAAGACAAGAGCAATGTTTCTTGTTCAAACATGTGCAGTCTCAGTCTGTGTCTCTCTCCTCACCCTTTGGTGAGCTCAGCAATTGTACCTGCAGCTCAGGTTCATTCAGCAGTACAGGATGTGCATTGCAGAACCTCACCAGCTCTTCCAAAGCAAAAGTTCAGCAAAACGGAAATCTTAGATTTAGTTATCAAAGCACCTTCAACTCACATTAGAAATATTCCCATGTCATGGCTCAGAAAAGAACCGAAAAGTGTGGATTAACATCCTCATCAGGCTGTGGATCACATATTTGCTTCTGTGCTAACTGATCATAATTCTCATTTCCTTCAATTAAGTGCCCATAATCAGCTGCTTTAATATTGTGCCAACAAGACAGCTGCATTTGAACTGCTTAATCTCTTTTCATACCTTAACTTCCACTAATCACAAACTATTGCATGAATGTCATTGAATTAAGCTTCAAAAGAATCCCAAGTGTTATGATTAATCATCTTCCTAGAGGGGAAATTGGGACACAGAAAGGTCTTTTGCTTTGGCCAAGGTAATCCATTTGAACTCTGGCAGAAGACAGAAAAAGACCTCCACACTGCCAGCACGTCAGACAACATCCCTGTCACGTAGGATCATGCTCTTCTACTCTCATACGTGCAGGGACAGTTTGTACAGGAGCTTCACTGTTTGCAGGGGGAGAAGGTGGAGCGTGGGAAAGAAAGGAAGGGAGTGGAGAAGGGGGGGAGGGGGGGGTGCTTCCTAAAGAAACTGTTGTCCTTTTTAAAACATAAGCAACAAGGTCTGAGGCAGCAGACATGGGAGTATCATGGAATCATAGAATGGTTTGGGTTGGAAAGGACCTTAAGATCATCCAGTTCCAGCCCTCACACTAGATGATGTCGCCCAAGGCTCTGTCCAACCTGGCCTTGAACACTGCCAGGGATGAGGCATTCACCACTTCTTTGGGCAGCCTGTGCCGGTGCCTCACCACACTGTTATGCTGAACACACATTCTGGTCCAAGAATGTGTGTGCAGTATATCCTAGAGATAACCAAAATAGGAGAAGACCAGATTTGGTGAATATGGATTACTATTTAATGTATATTTTTTAAGAAGTGACCATCCTCACCACCCTCACAGTAAAGAACTTCTTTCTTGTATCTAACCTGAACTTCCCCTGTTTCAGTTTGAACCCATTACCCCTTGTCCTATCACTACAGTCCCTGATAAAGAGTCCCTCTCCAGCAGCCTTGTAGCCCCCTTCAGATGCTGGAAGCTGCTCTGAGGTCTCCACGCAGCTTCCCTTCTCCAGGCTGAACAGCCCCAATGTTCTCAGCCTGTCTTTGTATGGGAGGTGCTTCAGCCCCTGATCATCCCTGTGGCCTCCTCTGGACTTGCTTTGACAGTTCCATCTATTCACAGCTTCTGCCCTGTCTCTGTTCAAAGCATGGCTTTAAGCAAACTAGGCTAGCTTTCTGTTTCTTCTTCATCTTTACCTGGGTTATCCTCAGGCGATTTAACCTGGGGATGAAAAATACTTTGGAGAAGGAGGGAATTCAAATGCTGCTGTTTGGCATCAAGCAGTGGACGGCAGGACACCTCTGAGCAGGGCACTGCTGGCCTTGGCGCTGCTGAAGCAGGAGGAGGTGGCTGGGATCTCTCAGTGTCCGCTTGCGGGATGCTGGGAGGCAGTGGCAGCAGTGTTAAAGGTTGTTTGATGAAGTGGCAGTCAGAAAGCACATTTCAGGTGGCTGCCTCACTGTATAAAAGGCCTATTTTTATCCAGCCATTTAAGTTCAAGGACATTTCTCCTGCAGTTTTGGAGCTCTCTGTTAACTCTTTGCCCTAAACTATTAAAAGAGAAGACTGAGCCTCCTTCTTGCAGGTGAGTGAAGCAGGAGTAAAGAAGTGGAGCTCGTATGGGTAACGTATGTTGGTTTTGAGAAGAGATGCCATGGGGAATGATCCTTTATATCCAAACAACTCCCCAGGAAAGGCCGTACCAAAGTGCCCATTGGCAACAAACCAAAAGGCTGCTTTACAGCTGCCTCTTCTGTCACGCACACCAGTGCCTTGAGGGGTGCATGCAGAGAACAACAGGCAAGTGGAAAACACAGTGCAGGGAGCAAGCACTCCTGCATCCCTGCTGAAGGAACTCTGACAGGCATTACAAGTCCAGTTCCTTCCCTTACACCCAAGGCTGCTGCAGGCTGGATTCAGAGGCTTGAGTTTTCAGGGAAAGCATTATAGGGACTGAGATACACCCAGGAACTAACTTCCTGAACTCCTGTATTACCTCCATCCTAATGGTTGGTTCGATGAGTTGTTTCAAGCATTTTTAAATGCTCCTGAAGTAATCTGGGGGAAAATCTACTCTCTTTGATGTCTACAGTGTCACTCAACTTTTCCTTTCCCCTCAGTTTGGATGTCTGCACTAACGCTGCAATGTATATGGCTGTTCTCCTTTCGAAAGGGATCTAATTCAGAGGCAAGCTATGCTAATGCCAGGGAACTTTTTGTTTTTCCCTTAGCTCCCACACTCTTCTTGCACTCAGATTTCTCTCTTGGAGCCTCCAGGAGAGAGTATTCATATTTCATAGTTCATAGTTCTAGAACTATTTCATAGTTCATATTTCCTTTTTTGGTTTTGTAATTTATAGACCCCCAAGGAACAGAAGTTACCATGAACAGCAAGGCAATGGCCTTGCCTCATGCTGTGAAATATTATTAGTAGACATGCCTCTAATATATTTTCTTGAAGGCATCTTTAAAAGCACTCAGCAGAAGCCTTGGTAAAAATTAACTCTTTCTGCCAAGCCAGACCATCTCAAGCTACACTGAGCAAAGGTAACTTCATAACACATATGAAATGAGACACTTAGAATATTTTACTTAATATTGACAGATTAATTTATCACGGAACTAGTACACTGAAAGAGCAAAAGAACATAGAACATGTTCTTCCCTGTCCCTTTCTTTTTTCAAGGTGATGAGTATGAAAGGCCACTTAGTTTTGAAGCAGACAGTTTTTTTATGTTACTGAAATAATATCAATACTAACTTATGTCATAATAAACACACATGAGCACCACAAATGTGGCCTGAATAATTTATACTCAAAGCAACATGTAGAAAGAAAGGAACAAGAATGGAAAAGACTGATGACAAAATGAGGATGGAACTAACATGTGCATGTATTTGTTCTTGGTCGGAAGGCAGGTGGATCTCCAGACATTCACATCATCAGTAAATCTTTTTTCCTGTATGCTAGTAGGCATAGACACAGGGACAGATTTCATCCTAAACAAACCAGGGGAAAAAGGCAGGATGATCTCAAGTCAGAGAGTAATCTACTGTTGTGATTAGTGATAACTCGAGAAGGTAAATATTCTGAAGTGATAGAAAGACTTTCCTAACTGAAAGCCAAAATGTCCTTTGTAATTTTATGCAAGGTATCCTTTGCAGTAGAGTATAGAGGGAACAAATGCACAGATGATACCACAATAGGTGCTTTATCACTCTCCCACTTTTTTCTTCAGCATGCATTTGCAAACGTGCCTCCTTCCCCTTGCGTTGATGTAACACTTGAAAAGGTGAAGTGAAAGTCACTGAGCAGCTTCTAATCTCCATAAAGATCTATGTCTTGTTGAAGACAGGAGCAAGAATTCTTCCATGTGATTGGCTCATCATCTAAACTATGCTTAAGCAGCATTTTTCTTAGGAGGAAGCATTGAGAGCACACAATTAGTGCAATCATCTGCTGCTAATTGTGTCTTCTGTTTCTAGGGTAGTTTCCACAGGAAGCAGCCCATGTATCTTACAGACATAATTGAATTAAACTTCACAATACTTCTATTACATGATTAAGCACCAGCTCTTCCAGCTGAAAGAGCTGCTACTGAAAGCTTGGGTTAGTTGTCCAGAGCTGATACATTTCTATATAATTCACCCCATGTGATGAATTCATCTCAGGCCATTTTCATCTTGTTGCTCCTCCACTAAGCCCAGGAGCATGGTGCTAGTAAAGCATGTCTTTCACAAAGGTAGCCAGTCTCCATCTGAATATATCAAATGACAGAGAAGTCATCACTTCACTTGAAATTTCCTTCTGTGGCTAAGGACCACCACTGCTAAAAAAAATATGCTGCCTTTCCAGGTTACCTTTCCTGACAGATCCAAAATGACTCTGGTAATGGCATCTCCCCATGGAAACAGAACTGGGATGGAGACAAGCTGGCCTAGCTCCCAGCTCACACAATGGTCTGCTTAAGAAGATTCTCTAACAAACCCATCTTCCAGCATTTCTGCTTCCTTTCTGGGGACAATCACTTTACAGTAGGCACTTTACCTTACTCGTTCCACTCGCTCAGACTTGATCTGGAAGCGTCCAGGAATTATCCATGGTTTTAGCTTTGTGCTCCAGTTTCTATTAGCTTAACAGTACCCTTGAATGCAGTCTTTCTTCTTAAGCTAGTATTTTCTTCAAACCTCAATATCTTCTCTTCATCTGCAACAACTTTTTAATATATTGTTCTCAAATGCTGACATACGACTTTATAGGTTACTCCATTATTCATCAACCAATGTATTTTCAATTCTGTATGCAGCAATAAAAAGTATCTCTTTACTCTCCTGTCTCTCCACTGAAGCTCAGCCACAGCATTACAATGCAAGTTAAGTCTACACAGAAAGATCTATCATCTATAGCTGTTTAATCATGCCATGTCAAATTCTCTGAAACTCATGTACTGCAGGTACCACTCATATGAACTGCCTTGTTTAAATTACCAGAACTACCCACTGAATTAAACACCACTTCTTCAACTAAGCATTGCAGAGGTAACCCTGGTCTAAACAATACAACAAACTTCTTCATTTTTTTTCACGTAACTGTAGGAAAAGATCCTTGTATCCTATCCTGTAAGTTTACACTGACTGCATGATCTTGCCCTAGAAACCAGCTCTGATTCCCAGTAACAGCCCTCTTACATTGTTTTACACAAATGTATGAAAGAACACAACAGTTCAGTATGAGTTTTAGTACTGTTGGCCAGAACTGTGAAGTTCAAAATCAGATCAGAAAATCCTCTGACATTCATAGAATCATAGAACGATTTGGGTTGGAAAGGACCTTAAGATCATCCAGTTACAACCCCCTGCCAGTGGCAGGGATGCCTCACACTAGACCATGTCGCCCAAGGCTCTGTCCAACCTGGCCTTGAACACTGCCAGGGATGGGGCATTTACCACTTCTCTGGGCACCCTGTGCCAGCACCTCAGCACCCTCACATTAAGTTCAACTGGCTGAATTAAGCATTTTCTCAATTCGTAGGAATCCTATGGCTTCCCCGCATCACATCTGATAATGTAGGAAAGATGGCCCCAGTGAAATGTTCACTTTTTATGCTTCCAGCAGCATTATGACATCTTTTTAATCTGCTATCTTCATACTTATTTACTGAATTAATTGCATTTACTGTTAAAAGGAAACCCTCTTGCACTGCTGACACTTGCTAATCGTTAGGACAAAAAAAGAAATCCCACTACAAGAGTAGCAAAAGGGAGACGCTTAACACAAGAGAAGAATTTGTCTAGATCTCTAACCTGCCCATATTTCTCACCATTCCTGGCACAGAATAAGTAGTCTTATCCAAGTTTTGCAACATCCAAGCCTCACAGCAAAGAAATGAGGGAAGTTGGCATGCCTTTCCTTTGGTCTTCTGGACACTGGCACAGGCTGCCCAAAGAAGTGGTGAATGCTCCATCCCTGGCAGTGTTCAAGGACAGGCTGGACAGAGACCTGGGCAACATGGTCTAGTGTGAGGTGTCCCTGCCCATGGCAGGGTTTGAATCTGGATGATCTTAAGGTCCTTTCCAACCCAAACCATTCTATGATTCTATGACACAATCAAATTGACAGTTAGTTCTAACATTAAAATATCCAGGTTAAGAGTACCCATTCTGCAGTGCAGACACATTGACATTGCAAAATTCCTTCCAAGTCAGTACAGCTCTGCTGAGATTTGTCTTCAGAAATTAACATGTTGCAGTTGGACAGCAGCTGTCAGATATGTGTGCATAGAAGACATTATTAGGTTGTTTCCTGAACATATCTGACTTGCAAAGGAAAATTCATTCTCCTTGCCATTATAAAGTCTTAACTTAAATTCCCTCAAGAGGTTTGAAACCCCAGATCTACCATGTTCTACAGCATGGACTGGCTCACTCCATCACACCTGACATGAGGTGCGTTGGTACCAAACCCCATTGAAATATAAAATGTACACTGCTGCCTTTCTATCTTTGCAAAAAAAAGCCTTTTGAAATGCTGTTACTACACCAAATGTTAAACAATATCCTTAACATAGTTCAATGGTATTTATTCTAGAAGCAATTTTGAATTTATAAGGCTGCCTCTTCATACATTTTAAGGTGTTCTCAGCTTAAATTTGTGCTTCTCTCACTGTAAGAAAGTGTGGAGGATGAACTCAAGCAACTGTGAGTGCTTTCAAGCACTCTTACATATAGAAATCTACTCTGAAAATAAAACTAGCATCATTTGAACCCAAAAGTTCCGTGGCTAGCCATTTCCTTTTGAAATAAGAGCAACTAAATGTTTCCATTTCACAAAATGATCACTCTGTTTCTCATGAATAAAACCAGTTCAGGGCCTCTGTTTCTTGAGCTTGCTCTTGAGAGTCTGTGCTAGAATTAACTGTGATTTCAATGATAAACGACAGGAACACTTAACAAAATAGTACCTTGAAGCAGTTTTTTGCATGATTGTAGAGTTCTGCTTTGCAATAGCTAAGGCTGAAGAGACTTTAACTTTAAAAGTTAATTGCTGAGTACATTCAATTCACACACTCCTTGGTCCATGGTGATATTTACCATATCTTAAGAAGGTTTAGAGTAGAGGGATTCAAATACTGTGTCAGCTGAGCAATGGGTTTCTGAAATACAGTTCAAATAAAACATTTTTAAGAACCCTATACCTCTTTTTATAATTTTTATTCCTCCTCATGTCTTAGGAAGTAACTGCATCTCCCAGGGTGCCTGAGTTGGCCACACTCGCTCAGACATTTACCTCCAGTAGATTTAATAGGGCAGGGAGCTGAAGGAATGTCTTGGTGTGCAGGATTTGTGCTACAGATGTAGCTATATATATATATTTTTAGAGAAGTTAAACTGAAGTTCTTCCCTGTAAGGGTGCTGAGGCACTGGCACAGGGTGCCCAAAGAAGCTGTGGCTGCCCCATCCCTGGCAGTGTTCAAGGCCAGGTTGGACACAGGGGCTTGGAGCAGCCTGGTCTAGTGGAAGGTGTCCCTGCCCATGGCAGGAGGTTGGAACTGGATGATCTTAAGGTCCTTTCCAACCTAAACCATTCTCAGATTCCGTGATTCTATGAAATATTCGGGGGCTAGTTGAATGGTCAAAAAAGATTGCACCGAGCACACACGATGCGAGTGGGGTATTCTGGGCATGCTGCCACTGAGCCCAGACCAGCCATCACCCACTGAACCTAGGTACAGTCAGCTGGAACCTGCCTTTGGAACAGAGTTGAACAGTATCTGTGCTTTCCTGTTGAACCTTCCAGTTCAGCTTTTATTGGGTCTGGCTTCAGTTTGTGAATTGTTTTTCAGCTGCTAGAGTACACTCAGGCCTTCAGTCTATTTTCAAACAGAATAAAATTGCACGGGTACATCACCACCCAAAAAACGAAGTTCTGGGAGGTAAACCTTAACTACAGAGAGAGCCTCAGCAGGGTGAGAAAGGGAAAGCAACATTCTGGGACTGTGAGAGGAGTAGAACAAAGGAAGGTATGAGCAGGGTGGGGCATTGGAAGGGGTAAGAAGGTGTGGGCATCAGTCTGTGAGAGATGACAAAATGGCACAGTGGCACCTCATAACCACACACTGCTTTCTATCCATGCTGGGGTATGATTTCTGATCCATACGAGCTTCCTACTCTTCTGCTGGTGCTTGTGCAAGGATTTTATAACAGCTTGAGAACAGAAAAAGGAGAGACAGAAAGACAGACACTCTTTTCTGTTCATCTATTACAAATTAATGTAAACACCTTCTAAAGAGCTACCAGTGTTTGGAGATACAATAGCTCTCAGTTGGTTTCATTGCTGGACCTATTAGCTATTACACAGTTCAAATATTTAGAAGTATTTTTTGAGTATATATATATATATGCCAATCATCCTCAATAGAATATATAGAATTATATATATATGGGATCAATTAATTTCATTCTAAACTGTGGTTACAGGAGAAGAGGTTCATGTGAGAAAACTGGTAGGGAGTCCCACAGCACCCTTTATCTTGATCATATTAATGACAGAGCTGCACGCATACACAATTACTACAAGTACCTTAATCTAAAAAACCAAATCACTTACTGAAAAAAAACCTTACAAAAGTCAAAGAAATGGCCTTACTGACTGCTTAATAGCTTGTTCTGTTCATGTTTCATGGGAGAACAAGGGAGATAAAAATCACCAGTCCTCCCTCAGTCCAGCCACTCTGTCTTAGCCACATGGCCCCATCCTAGCAAATAGTGTAGTTCTCATACTGTTCAAGTCAACAAACAACAACAAAATCTTACTCTCTCTCTCTTTTTACTGCTGACTTAGCTGTCTATTGGGATAGTTGGTTGAATTGTCTGTTGAAAGGGAACTGGCACAAGTTGACTGAAGGCAGGTGAAGCTCTGGTAGCTAGGGCCAGGTATTCCTTTACCCCCAGCTGTGTACACAAGCTCTTATAGCTCTTACAGATAAGCAGGAAGACAAAAAAATCCCCCCAAAATTTATGCTAATCTCACCTCACTAGAGCTGAGGCCCAGCAACATTCCTAGATGGCAAGCACAAGTCACAGACTGTTGGCTCTATGGAGATGCATCACTTTGGCAACAGTAACAGTCCACTTTTTTGTTCTATCTTCTCTCCTGTTTGCTCACTCGTACCTACAAACATTTGATTTTTAATCCAGACTGACTGTGCCAGCCAGATGCTGTTCAACCTACTTTGAAAAAACATTTTTAGTTCTTTATACTCAGCAATCTTTTACTCCACAGGGGGTTGAGAAACCACTTTGACATGCAAGAAGGACTCTCAATTTGGCTTTCGATAAACAGTGAAAATTCACAGAATGGCTATTCTACGTCTGTATCTAGTTTGTACATTGTTCACAAGTAGAAATCACTCCTGTATTTTTCCAAAAGCACTAAACCAAACAGAAACATTGTTTGATGAGCTACAAAAATGTTACACCATGACAGACTTGCTACCTAGGTGTAATAGCGACGCTTCTCAGGGGAACTGTGAGTTTAACAGCCCAAATGTCTACCTGTGCTGCAGTGAGAGGTGGTGGAGGAGTGAAATTACTTTTTCCAGACAGCAGTGCACATCTCCTGCATAAACACAGACCAGAGATCAAAACCTTTTGGGAAATGCATGGCTTACTCATGGAGATAATCTGGCCTTCAGCACTAGCATGTGTCTATTGGTGAGCTGCTGTTGCAGCTCGCAGCAGAAGTATTGATTTAGGGGAACTTTCCAAGTGCTTTATTGTCAAGTCGTCACTCCCAAGGCAACTGAAGAAAAGAATAATATAATTAAACTCTGAAGCTGTGTCACATCATCTCCAGAGAAAAAGCCTCTCAATGAGAACATCTACACAAGAAGAAAGGAGATGACACTTGATGAACTTTGTCAGAGAACCACTGTGGTCATAAACCACAAGAGATTACAGGTAAGAGACTGTGAAGAGAGGCAAGTAAGGAAATGTTGCTTTAAGGATGCAGATACAAATCTGTGAAGATAAATGCAGAAGAAGGAGGAAAAAATCTATGTAAGGAGATGGGGAAGATCAAAGATACATGAGTTTATCTCCATAAATCAGTGTAGTTGTATTGACTTAAAAGGAGCTTCACAGATTGACTAGCTGAAAAGATTTGCAATTAAGAACTGTCATTCCACCAAAAAAGCTAGCTGTATCTGGAAATGTGTGATTTTTGGTTCTCCTTCAACTCCTATTAACACTGTATCAAAACCTGCCTGAGTAATTATGCTATATTTTTTAACAATTACACACAAGCCACTACACACTTCACCATTCCAGTCTTAAAAGGCTTCATTCTAATGTGTCATAAACCTCATATGAGTTTATATATATATGATTATCACCTAGCATCACTATTCCTCTCCCCTGTTCCTGTAAACTAACTGTTAAAGAGCTAGCAGGTTTTGCTTTAAAGGACAGTCACACTGAGCTACCTACAGCAGCTTGGGAAACTATTTCCTCATGTCTCAAGAGAAGTATTTCATCTTGAGAGCCAAGTAAATATCATCATGTATTTCTCCTATCAGTAAGCCATAGCAGAGGGCAGGCATGCAACTTCTGCATGTGGGCTGCCAGAATTTCACACTTATTTTAAGAGACTGAGCTAGTATCTAGCACTTGCTGGTTCTCCTCTGACCTCTGTTCAGGTCTCCCTGCAACAGCAGCAAGTTTGGAGGAATCTGGAAGGAGGAAAGCTTTTTCCAGCAGAACACACCTGCGGGGGCAGGGAGTACTTCTGTGAAGGTCAAACAAAATCTTGCAAGATCTCTGCTTAAAATCCCAAATGTCAAACTGTCTGGTTTAATAAAATACTTCTTCCTTGGTTCCCTCAAAACTTCTTGCTCCAGCTTACTGAGCTCCAGTGAACAGAGTCCCACACCAAATCCCTTGAAGCGACAGAGTGAACCTTACTCAGTGGCTTCTTCCACCAGCTGAACATTCTAGTTCTGTGGTGCTTAAACAAGGCACAGGAAGATGACAATTCAGTCACTCAGTGCTCAGATAGTAGAAAAACAAGAGACTCTTGAATATGTAGGGATTCTGTGAGGAAGGAGAGACCACTTTTTGTCTTCCTGCATGCTCTCAAGAAGACCAAAACAATTTGAAAGTATTAGGCATGGGGAAAAATAAGGGAAGTGCAAAATACTTGCCCAAAGGGGACTGAGGAATTTGAATTATAACAATTGCGTATCATTATAGTATTAAAATTAAATTATTCAGCGACTCAGTGCAGCAGGTAATAAGAGAGCTCTGGATCTTTCTTCAGGTCTAACCACCCTTCTCAGTGCAAGGCCAACACAGTAACTATTTGGGTATTGAGACAGAAGGGTTACTTAGGACTTAGGTATTCTGGTCCTATCCACTGATCACATATTGGTGTTTAGAGGGCTTCAAGATCCCCCCTGTCATGGTTTAACCCCAGCTGGCAACTAAGCACCACACAGCCACTCAGTGGGACACAGCTGAGCTGAGCCTTTTGTATGAGCATTGCAATTGCAAATACATTTGGAAGTCTGATTTCATTCTGTTTCTTCTAGCATACGAGGTCAGTCATGCAAGGTATAGTGAAGGCTGACAGGCAGAAAGATAGCTTTCTCTCCCTCTCTCTGTCTCTTCCCCCTCAAAGGATTTTAATTTACTGAAGGAGTCTGTCATAACCTTTCCACACAGCTACACTCACTAGTATGACTATGTACATTCAGGTGTGCATGGCAGGTGGTTAAATACAGTCTCTTCAGCTTTGCATTCTTCAGTCCTGACTGCTCTATCTGCCCATCGCCTTCTGAAGGCCTTTCTTCTCAAAGAAAGGTTGGGTTAGATCTAAGACTTTAGCTGGAAACCCTACCGTGTTTTTTTCCCCAGACTTGACACAGCTGACCCCATCTTCCCAGTTCAGACTGTATCTGTGGACTGGAACATTTTCTCCTGAGCAGACAGCAGGCACACCAGCAGCACACATCCTAACAGTCCTCTTACCTTGCCCAGAAATCCTGTTGTACTTCTGCTGTATGTTTTAGACTCAGAACACTAATTATGATCTTTGTCTCTGCCACAGCAACAACAGTGGCTTGGCACTGCAGTCCTCGTAGCAGTGAAGCCAGTGGAGAGAGTACTTTAAGCAACTTGTTAAATTGCCCTAAAATGTCTGGGTATGATAACGGTATGCTTTTTGAGTGTCATCAATATACAGAATAGGGAAGAAAGCAAAAAGATCAAGTTTCTTCTCAGAAACGCCCAACTAAGACCCATGTCTGCCAAACAGGTTTCAATTTCATTCAAAACTTGTGTCCCCAATGTAAGAAGGACATGGCCTCACATACAGATTGGAACTACCAGCAGAAGATTCATATAGAAATCTAATTCAGTAAGAGTTCCTGAGAAAGGAAAACATGCAGGTTATTTTTACTTTATTAAAATTCCCCCAGTTCTGAGCTTCAGGATGTGCACGCAGCCTGTACCAAAACACAGTTTTGAAAGGATTAGCAGCCACAAATAGATGGAAGGAACAAGATAGAGAATGTCACTGTGGTACATAATTTCCTCTCCATCTCTTTGAAAGGCTTCAGGATTCTTTGAAGATTAGTCAGACTAAAATTTTCTTTTAATAACAGGCAGTTCCTTCAGGTGTCCATTGCAGAAGGCTATTTAGAGCCTTCTGATGTACTGCAGGTTTTATAGCTATAGATAATCATTACCTGTGGAGAGCAACATAATCCACAGCCAACTAACTGTAAGGCTGCTTAGCACACAATATCAGAACAAGCAGCAAGACCCTTAAAACTGCTGGGACTCATTTGCCACAACAACAGTTTATACTGTGTGACTGCCACCCCAAAAATACCCTCTTCCTCCACACAAGGAGATGTAATTTACCTGCTTTCTGATGGATCTCAAAGGTGATAATCTTAAATTCAACACCAAAGTATCATTCCACATTCTGCAAATACAAATCAAGACCAATTCTCATCCTGCTGTAATATTAATATATTACATTCCAATTCTGCTGGACACAGCACACTCTGTGTGTGTGTCTCTATATGCAACTTGTTCATCAGCTCATCTTCATTTACTAGAGGCTGGAATGCTCACTGATAGGAAACACATTCAAGCACACATGAGTTGACTTAATTAATATTTAACAGGCAGTTTACAGAACTGCAGATTAACTCATCTGTAACTAAAATCCTAGGCTTATGTTGTGTTCAGATCCACATGCTTTGCAATGAACTTTATGGGAAAAAACAACACGTAAAAATAAGCACCAAAGAAACCAAATAAACTTAATAGCCCCCAAAATTACTTCTATATGCAGGTCTTTCCATACGCCACCTCTCTGAATATGACTTATAACCAGCCCTGAACAGGACTGAACACATTCAAGTCATGTAACCTTTAGATTTTAATACTACTGTCTCACTAACTTTGTGTTGATGCACTCATTATAAAGATGATTACAAGATGTCTTAGATGCCAATGTGGGCACATGTGAGTTAAGCCACAGAAGGATTTGATTTAACAAGTAAAATATATTAAACCAACGTGGGCACATGTGAGTAAAGCTAGAGAAGGATTTGATTTAACAAGTGGAATATATTAAATAATTTCCCTTATGAAAATTTTCTTCAGTATCTACTGTGGTTCTAAATGTTCTATGAGTTTGCAGGGGAATATATTTCGGAAAAGAAAACAGAAAGAAGAAAAATGAAGAAAAATCAAAAAGAAAAAGAAAAGAGAAAATAAAGAAGAAAAGGGAAAGGGAGAGAAAAACATCAGCAGAGTACTGGAGATTCCTACACAGGGAAGCTCAACCGACTGCACTCTGTCTATGACCTCCTCAAGAAGGGCAAGACACGGGAGAGAACAGGCTTCCCATTCCACCATCTACAGTTCTTCAAGATGTAAAAACATGTCAACTTATCCCCAGAGTGACGTCAAAGAGAGAAGTCAGCTAAGGGGAGGTTGTCAGCATAAAACTGAGGAAGACAGTCTGTTATTTTCAGGATTTTTGAATAGAACTCCTTTAATGTCTGACAGACATTTTGGTCAATAATAGTAATGCACCAGCAGTATTTTATATGGGACCTCAACTGCTAGGGAGCTGTAAGGTAACATAATTACTGCTTTATTTTCATGAGCGTGTGAATTCAGTTGATAACAAATGTAATATTTATTCTGCACAGCTGAATTCCTGTTTCTAGGTGGAACCATCAGGCTACCATATAGAGCCCGTCACAGTTACAGTGCACATCACCAGGGGCTGGGGAATAGTTGTGCCAGGTAGGTTAAAACAGAGTAGATATGAGACCTTTAAGGACAGCTTTGTCCTGAGTGTGGGGCATGACCACACTCTTCATCTATGACTACTGTCATATGTCTGAATATTGTTCTGGCTTGATTCTTCTTGTCCTTAGTTAATGTTTGTTCAGGGACAGGGAGTGGAGCCAGAGCAAGGGTTTGGGATAAAGCCAGACAGAACTTAACTGACTTGCCTCTAATTATAATAATTATCATAATAAAGATTAATACATTAATTAGTGTTTGAGAAGACAGAAAGAGTTGAGACATTATTCAGTTCATCCTACTGAAAAAGTCTTGTTTAGCTTTAGCCTCCCCTTTTGGTTTTAACAAATGCAACAGTACTAACACAATGATCTATGATTGTGTGCCAGTGATTTAATAGCACAACCATGCAAGGTCAGGCTTTCATCTTTATGTAAGAAACTTCTAAGAGTCACGGTGAAGAACCCACTACCATATTTCACTTAGGAAGGGAAAAACATTAACTCTGACCATCTAGTTTGTTTATAAACATAGTTAATTTCACCCATAAAGTAAAATAACAAGAGACCATAGGAGTTCAAATCTTTTGCCCTGTTAAAGCAGAGAGCTGACAGCTCATTACTCCTGGTCAACAAAGGCAGAGAGGACTTGTTGGACTCCATCTGAATCCCACCACAAAAATGGAAATAATCCTCTAGGGCAAGGAAGTAAAAGTCTGTGAATGATGCAGATACAGAAAGACTGATTTGAAGTAAGAATCTCAAATTGTCCTTTTGTTAAAACAAACTAACAACCTTACAGGGAAGTGTGATTTCTGACCCCACAGTATGTGTTACTTCAAGATCTTGGTAGGTTCTTTCTCATCAAAGTTCCCTGTAATGTACTCTTTTACCCCATTACAACCTACTTTGATTTAGATTAAAAACTCACAACTGTCTCAAGGCCTAGAGAATTTGCAGGCAAGGTTCTGACTTTGAGGCATTACTTACACGATGCTTACTTCAATACTCAGCATTCAAAGGATTCTGAATGGTCATACTCCTCAGTCATGATGGAAATCACACAAGCCTGTGGAAATGTGATGTGCTCTACTTAAAAATGTCTCAGCTCCTCACCAGTTACAAGCTACAAACCTGTAAAATCTGCATGGGTTCAGTAGAGTGAACTGCTAAGGAAATAAGGCATCTTTTTTAAAAGCAGATATATACCAAAAAAAAGCAGTAAAAGGCTTCATGGCACTCCTCCCTTTACATATTGCAGAAGTCTTGATGAAAATTATGGCAGTATTCTGAGAACATCTGCTTAAAGAACAGGCAAGGAAATTCAGTGCTTGCCTTAAGCTTGGAAGACCTTAGTTTCATCTCTACATCTCGCACATTCAAGATCTCAGCAGTCTCAAAGACTGGGCCATTTGTCTCTGCATTTCAGCTCTTCAACTTACAAAGAGGTGTAAAGAGGATTTTTCCTGCCCATGGACACACCGGTGACAACACTATTTAACAATTTGAATAGTTAGATATCTTAATGAATCTTAGGTATCTTAACTGCTAGACTGATGGGACTGTAATAGACCAGCAGGTATTTTGACCAACTTAACATTTTCAAGACACCTTCTAGGGTCTCACATGTAAACCATCTAAAGACTCTCACAATACCTAAATAAATAGGGCACAGCTTGGCTTCACTGAGCACCTGCAACCGGCATCCTTCCAGCAGATGCTGAGAAGGCATAAGGAGAATGAAAATACAGGCTCCAGACCATTTGTCCTTTAGCTCCCCATTCTGCAAGATCTTAATGGTACACGCTTTGGTAGCCTGATGGAATTTGTGCTGAAGTCTCTGTGATTAATGCACTTGTGATTACACAACCTTTCTAGAAAGGTATAGATGTACTTAAAGGAGAAGATGCACTTACACTTACTCCAAATGATCATTCTAGATCATTTAAAATACATATTTACCTCCTAATTGATTTTAAATGCTCCCTAGTGTGTTTGTTGTAATGCTGATCTTAACACAGGGCATATATTGAGCATGTATGTCTGCATTTATGAGTAAACTAGAAAGAAACCATAAACAATATAGAGATGATTTCTCGAAGTGTAAGTGAAATAGAAGTGTTTAGTTTAGTAGCATGTCAGACTGGTACAGAGTGAGATCAACATAAGGACAGAGATAAAGACACCTGCTAGCTCCCCACATAAGGTGATTTACTACACAATTAGGCAGACCTTTCTGGTAGATTCCTAGAAATGCTAAATCCTTAAGCTGGCTGCCCCACAGTAAAGCAGCAAAATGCTGAGGACCCAGAATCCTCTTTTCAGTATTGCTTCTCTGACAGTTTCCAAAGCCCTGCAGCTAGTGCAAGGTGGAAATGCCCTCAGCAAAGCTGCTTCTATGATACGCTGGTGACTGCAAACCTTAAAAAGCAGCTCATCCAACTGTGCTTCTCTCACCAGCTAGTTTCATTCGGAGAGTCTCAAACACCAGTATAAATAAATATTCACAAGGTGAAAGCAGGCATTCTTACCCTTTCTGTAATTTACAATGTACTGAACACTTCAGAGTTTTTTAGAAGTCACACTCAGTAGCTAATAGTAATACTTAGTAATAAAGGTTGATGTTTTCCCTTCTAATCTTAAAAGCATCATTTAAGATACAAGTAGCACTTTTCTCCACTTCAGAGGTAGGAAAATTGAAGGTGAAGGCAGCAAAATGGGCTGTGAAACACATCACAAGTGCTGTGTGGCTGCCTTTGTTATACAACTTTGCTCTGTCTTCCTCATTTCTAACTCCACCCATCCCACGATGAGGACACTTGAGGAGCACAAAGGTGGATGTGGCTCCCAAAGGATGCTGAGAGCTCAGTGCTGACTAGCAACCACTGCACATTGGCCTTATTACAGGGCTGTCTCATATGCTACTTCCTGCCTCCTCCCCTGCACACCCATTTCACCTGGTGCTGTGAAGCCTTCATTTTCCTTGTTGATACCTTCTAGTCTAGAAGAAAACAATTCATAACTGAACGTCTCTGTGTGCTTTTTAATGCTGAAGATGTGCACTATAAACAAGACAAAATTATTCTTGGCAATAACTCCATAAATACGTGCTACACATTATTGTGGTGGGACTCCTCATTCACTAATTGCTAGAACTCATAGCAGCCTCCCAGTATCTGAAGGGGGCCTACAAGAATGCTGGAGAGGGACTCTTCATCAGGGATTGGAGTGATAGGACAAGGGGTGATGCTTAAACAACTTAAACAGGGGAAGTTCAGGTTGGATATAAGGAAGAAGTTCCTTACTGTGAGGGTGCTGAGGCGCTGGCACAGGTTGCTCAAAGAAGTGGTAAATGCCCCATCCCTGGCAGTGTTCAAGGCCAGGTTGGACAGAGCCTTGGACGACATGGTCTAGTGTGAGGTGTCCCTGCCCATGGCAGGGGGTTGGAACTGGATGGTCTTAAGGTCCTTTCTAACCCAAACCATCCTGTGATTCCATGATTCTATGGACTGAACTATTGAACTTCAAGAGCCAACATTACTCTAATGTCAGCTGGAGATAGATGCCAGCTTTGTCAATACTCATTATAAGGTGCAGAAAATAAGAAACTGAGAATATTTGATTAGTTATCACTACTGATCATTATTGATGGCTATTTGATTAGTAATCACTATGTTAGAGGTTAATCATTCCATTTTCCACAAAAAAAGCCATTTTGACTGACTCGACATGATTCCTCACCCATGTTTAACAAGGGAGCAGAAAACAAATACAAAAGCCATGAATATCTATATTCCAGCAAAACGGGGATGTTAATCGAACCACTTGTTCCTTGTGGTGTTTCTTTAGAGAGTCAGCTCTTTCAGAGAACTCGAGCTGAGCAGAAAGGCACCTTACTGCCTAGCAGAAAGCAAACCGAGTTGGACAGTGAGCTCTGTTTTGTGACACATTTCACCTACGCTGCAGAAATTGCAGAATATCAGCACTTTAAAATGATAAACATGTGCCGCACCTGGTTCCTGAACAAACAAAGCACAACATGGGACTCTCCCTTGATGACTTATTTTTGATGAAATCATTGAGCCAAGGCAGAAAGCTTGAATTACAAAAAGCAGCAGCCTGAATAGGTCTGCTTACTCCTGCTTCAATCACCTTTTCTCAGGGAAGGCTGCCTACTTTATCAATAGCTCTGTCAACACTTTCAAACCCCCTCAGAGGAATTCAGAACATTGAATGTAAATAAGCCACCTGTTTCCAAAGATCAAAACAGGATTTATTTATTTATTTATTTATTTGAACAGATAAAGATGGGGCCCTGCATGCAAATAACGAAACACTCCTTATCTCTTTCCTTAATCTCTGTGTTTGAGAAGCGCTGATAATGCTTGAACTGAAAACTTCCACTGGACAAATACGTGACAGCAAAGGAACTTAAAGATGCATGTGTTTGCCTATGTAACATCAGACAAATGCAACCCAGGACTTGATGGTTTGTGCACGTATCACCTAAACAGTTCACTGTAGTACAAGGGAATTCTAGGACGGACATAACAGGGTCTTAACACAGAAGATGGTAAAATCAAAGACCCCCTTTTTCAGGCAATGCTGTCAATGTTACAAGGAAGGCACTGCCCCTCATAATACCCCATGGGGGACAGATCCACGTCTGTCATTGGCATGTGCACAATCTACCTCTATGCTCAGAGCTGGCTGAAGGCTGGGACATGAGGTCCAGCACATCAAACAGCAACTTCTTCCAGAGGGTAAAGTTATTTGGGTGACAGAAATGCTCAAGTACGGTTTTGGTTTGGGGAAAATTATACCAAGCTAATCTTTTCTTTCCTCTCAACATTTTATACTGCCATAAGAGTAAATACAGACTCTTAACAGAAGACAGAAGTGAAGTATGTGTAGTGTGACAGACTAATTAGCATAAGTATCCTTGTCATTTTAACCTTGAGCTGTCAGAGCCTGTCAAGGCTTATTTTCCTTTCTGCCTCCTTTTTATGCTTTCTCCATCTATCCTCAGTTTCAGCTTTCCTGAGCAGGCAAGAGGGGTAGATTTTAGTCCACATTTCATAAGCCAAAACTCACTTCTGAATTCTCTGGAACTCTGCCAGCTATCTACACGTCTGTGCTTGACTGTCACTTACCTACACAACTAAATATTTATTTTCACTTTTCATTATCTTAGGATGTACAGCATAAAGCAAATACATATATTTAATTCTAGAGCATTTTCTACCTGACTTACTCTATCAGCAGTACATTTTGCAGAGTGGATATGAAGAATTTCATACAGTTGTAACAGCTCAAAGCTACTCTCACAGCTGCCAGTGGGAGCTTTGCCATTAGCTTCAACAGGGACAAATTCAGGTTTCATGTTTGTAATGCAGGCGTCCGTAAGAAATAATTTACTATCTTTTTAACAGCTCCCCTCTTACCTTTAGTACAAATGAAATTACTTAGTTTGACTATATTCCAGTACACACTTTTAATAATCTTTCAGCTGCCAACATTTTCTCACTGTGTTTAAGGTTTTTCTAAGAATACAATTCTCAGAGCATTCCTTTCAAAAACATGCTTCTTAACTAGCACGTGTTTGGTTTCAAGGCAAATAGTCTCTCTTACTCTTTCCATTGACATTGTTCAGAATAAGATTTGAGATTTGATGGCAACACATATTCCTATGTCAAAAGTATTCCTTTCTCATATGCAGCACAACCAAAATTAGACAACAATGACAGGCAAACAAGGCTTACAGGTGTTGGAAACACACAGACCACAATCCTACCACACTTACATCAGTGAGCATGATTTAAAATGGAGATTTTGATACTTCTAACATCCCACATGCTTTGGGTCGTATTTAAGCAATGTAGAAGCAGAAATGGTGTGAAAGATAACTATAGTGTAATGGAAACTCTATTTTATGTCAGAAAACAGTTTCAGATAAGCTACCCTATGTAAATCTATGGATCAATTTAGGTGAACAGACCAGTCAGTACAGAAGAGGCTCTTGAAAGAAAACTAAGCAGATGGTTCACTGGCACATAATATATCTTCATCTTCTCATCTCATGCTGGTGGGAGATGGGGAAAGGGAGATTTAGAGAAGAAAAAAATGTTTTGAAGGAAACCAAGGGCACAGATGGGTATTTCAGTTAAAAACTACATGCAACCAGGTTCAGGGTTTCCACCTGACTCCAACCTTCCACAATGGACATACCTACCCCTAATATTGTTAACTAACTCCAGGCCTGAAGCATGTCAAGAGTAAAAGAGAATGAGACTGGGAATTAACCTCTTTTTCTGAGGCTGCTTCCTATCCATTGAACTAGTGCTGTGAAGATCATGGCAAAGGCATGGAAAGGCAGCTAGGCACATGCCATGCAAGGAGCAAGAGCCGTTTGTTAAACACCGCAGAACCAGCCTGAGTTGCTGTCACATCCAAGCATCACAAAACAGTGATTAAGGTTAAAAATGATGTCCTTGGAACTACTCATGCAGTTCCTATTTACATGCATATTACTTTCAGCGGCATAATAATAGATTGACTATTGGTGTTACGAAGATGAAGGTAGCAAGGGAAGAAGAGTGGTATGTGTGTCATAAATACACAATCTAGCCAAGTTTAAAGCTGAAAATTTTAAGGACTGCATTGACATGCCTTGGTAAACTATGTGGTTGATGATCACAGCTTCTTTTTGTCACACTTCCCTTGGAGCATTATTGGTTTCTTTCTTTATTTTTTCCTTCAACAGATACACTTAAGATATGTTTAACTCCAAGAAAGAGATAAAAAATTCTAACATTCTGTCACAAATGTGTAATGTTGCTGGGGATGAGCATCAAGTCCCAAGTATCAGTTTTAGTTGGAAACTGTTCTAGGAGAGGTTGCTAACTATTTCTGGAAGTAGTGCCACAGAAAAAGCAACTTTGGATCCAAACCTTTTCTAGCGGGGCAAGCCCAAGTATATGGTGGCATCCAAACATTTTTATTTAGAAACCAATGGATTCATGCTTAACAATTTTTTATCCGTTTCCAAATTCTTATATATTTCTTCCTATTGAGAGATGATATTCCCAAGAGGACTTACAGTAACGGGGGTTTGGGAGAGGTATTAGAAATTATTTAAAGGCTCACTTGAAGTAGATGAGAACAGCAGCAGCCTGAGTCTTTAAAACAGGCCTCCAGCCTGCTTTACAAAACCTCTTGAAATGCCTTAACAAAAAGATAGTAACTTTCCCTTTAGATACCAATATTCAAACTTTAAACCTTAACTCTCCTCTTCAGGTAATGCCCTGGAAGCATTTAGATATATTTCCTGAATAACAGTTTTTGTAACGTCTCGAGGCAGACACATTTCTCCCAAGGTGCATGAACGCCATCCTCCAAACTCATTAAGCTGCTCTGCTTCTAAAGTTCAGGCAGAATTCACCAGTGAAGTGAGACGGATCAATGGGTATCTGTGAGGCGTGCGTGTGCACACTTGCCCAGAGAAACCAGCTTTCCTGATCTCCTGATCTGCAGGTTAATGTTTTTGCATAGCCAAGTCCCACAAAATGCCCATGCAAGCATCAGAGAATGGCAGCTCGGGGATGAGCTCAGTAGAGGAGTCAGTGCTCTATCACTAATGGAAATGGGAGGAGTAAGTTGGGTTCTGCAGCCTCATCTGCCTGTTCTAGGCTGGAATTTTAGATTTACTGGATCCTGAGTTCTCTGACCTAAGTCTGCTATGACAGCTGCTTTTTGGCTGTGGGTATGAAAGCTCAGCTGTCCTTTGAGTACTTACTGCTCCTGGGTGAAGAGCTGTATAAGCTAGCCCTGCTTCCCCACTATTGGTGCTCCATTGCCCTTAGTCACCCAGAGCTAGGGAAAGCTGCTAATGTCATCACTTACAGCCCAGGCACTACAGCACTTGCTGAAAACATACCTCTCAAGGTATGGTTCATAATGCCTTTTGGGCCAGGGGTCTCAACCCAGGGAAGGAGTGCCAGAAATCATCAACCTATCTAATATACAGCTCAAAACCAATGAAAACATTCTTGCTTTTCAGAAACAACTGAAGATTCATCAAAACACAATTCTGATTCACCTACATTAGCACTTCGCCACAAAGTAACAGTTATTTTCTCTCTTCCTCTCTCCAGTCTGCTAGATACCTACACAGAATCAAAGAGCTGCAGCGGGAGGGCCTGGTGCCCAGTGGTCTATCAGCACGTGATGACAGCACTCTTACTGGAAAGCCAAATTCAGATTCTTTCTCTGAACACAGCAAGATGGTTTCTCTAACTACAGGATTAATGGGTGCTAGTTCGATGTTATGCTTTGAGTAAGACTTAGATCTGTAACTCAAGGAGAAACATCCTGGCTGTCAATACTGAGGGAAAGGAGACATCCAACTGCAGGTTGCACTTGACTACTTGAGTCCCATTTCCACCTTATCAACCAGTAAAAACTGGTTACTCCAGGCAAGTCCCTCATAGAAAGCATACAGATGCCTAGCTTGTGGTTGGAGGTTACACGCAGTAGTGAGATGGGCACAGCCTTGGTATGCATATCCAAAGGTTTCAACTGCTGAAGGAAACTGGAGCTGTGAATATTCAGGGAGAATGCAGCTTAATCATCAGAGTGCCAGTTCTAGGAAATTCCCTCTATGTAACAGTGAAAGTCCAGGACTGTATCTCCTCACTACAGAAGGGTAGAGACAGTTTCTACTGTGAAAAGAAAGCATTGAGTTTCACATCATTATCTACATGAGCATGAGGTGATGTCAACTGAGAATGTGAAGGATGCAGAACAGTAACCAAAACAAGAGAAAAACCTCCTGTCTGACCTAATGAGTGGCTAAGACAGCAGATATTTTTGAAGAAAATATGTTTGGCTTGAATATGCACATGGAAACAGCTTTTTAATTCACTGCACCAAGTGGAGATAGAGCGAGTCTTGCTGAAGGGCCAGATGGTTGGGTTCCTAATTGGTATATGCAGTTTGTTATGCTTGCAGATTACATCGCTCTCATCCTCATGTAATGAATTGCTTTTCCACACGTTTCACATTAAGTTATTGGGAACAGAGAATTCTTCACTGGGTAGTAGTGAGAGTACAAGTGCTGTAGGTGCAGTGGGTTTCTCATTTTATTTTCACTATCTTCATTCCAAAAATTCTACAGCAGATAGATTGTCTGGCCTGGAAAAAATAGCTACATAGAGACATTTTCCTCACTCTGGGTATTCCAGGGAGTCAGAGAGAAGCAATCTCTCAGGATGTAGGACAGAAGTGATATTGTGCCCTTAATTTACTGTAGCTCCACCTCTGGGTAGCAGAAAAAACATCTCTTGCAGAAGGTTTGTATCAAATAAGAACAGGGAACTTAATCTAAACATCCACTGAAACACCAGCCTGGCTCTGAAGCTGGGAACCTGGGAGAGCTGACTTCTGGATTCCTTGAATAGATAAGAATAGTAGATTCTTCAAATGTTTTCTAATTCAGTGTTGTCACTCTTTTTGAGCTTAGAATTTGTGAATAAGGTAAGAAAATAGTAAGAACAATTCTGCAGTTGGGCTTTATCAGAAGTGATGGGTAGGATCACACTTAAACCCATGAGAACACCTGTATCTGCTGATCATCCACGTTGTAAACATCACACTAGTGGCACTTCCTTGCATATAGTTCCTCACCTGTCTGATGTGTCAGGGTGTTTAGAGCTTAACTATGGCACTGGTGCTAAAAAAACCTTGCCTGATAGCAGAAAACCTACCATTCCTTGAGTCTTCCTTCCCTTTTTTTCCTGCTTTTCAAGCAAGCTTTAAGAAAAGATGTACCAAGCACTATAAGGTGACTGATTCTTATGGAAGAAGGGAACTTGGAATAGCATTAGCATTTTGCCCAAGAAATAACAAGTCCAGGTAGATAGAGTGCCTTCAATGCCAACTGCAAACGTGAGGTAGTAAAACGTATTTCACAGTCATGGCCAGTATTGGAACAGGCACAGAGACTCAGACATGTAAGAAAAACTGACAACACAAGCTCAATGCCCAAGAAGATCAGCAGAAGCCTTCTATCAAACTCAGTCTATATTAAATAGGGAGATTTTTTTGGTTGTGGCTCAAATAGCTTACACTTCTGCTCTTGTGGTGTGCCACTGGGACTCACTCTTTGTATTCACTCTGACATGATCTTCTGAGTGAAACATCTGCTTTCACACCTCCTTTTTTTTCCACCCCCAGAAGCAATCTCCTGATGCTGAAGGTAGCTCTGCAGGTATCAATAATCCTCAGATACATTGAGGAGTATTGTAAATAAACAGTATAATGAGGATAGTCTTAATAAATGACACTAGTGGTACCTTAGGACAGCTCATCGTATCAGTTTCTAATACCACCATACAAAAAGGGTCTCCCTGGTGCTGAGAGGCTTTAATTAGCATCTTACCAGACTTTGGGTGTAGAAGAAAGCAGCAGATTAAACCTCTACTGTTTTCTTGTTTGATTTCAATAACAATCACAATTTTGTTCTGGCTGGAGTAATGGCATATGAAGAAATGAGAGCAAAAGTACAGCAAGTTGTAGGTTAAGCAGAAGAAAATAATTCTGCTTTGCTTTGCTATCTGCTCTTTCTTCAATACTAATAGGCTGTATAAAAAGGGAGAGTATGAAAAGAAAACCCAAATTCAGCACCTACACTGAGAAACAAAATGTGTATTTACTGTTCCTGCTTAGATCTTAAGGCTTCCACTGTTCAACAGAAAGAGAATTTTTAGCTTAAACCATTCTCATATATGCTCCAAATACTTCAAAAGCAAACATTCATTATTTGATCTTGGATGTCCTTTTCAAACAACTGAATGGCTTTTAGTTATCTTACAGCCCTCTTCCACGGGAAGCTGTTTTGTTCTATTCAGTTTAGCTGGACAGTGCACATGCAACCCTCTCTGGTAGTTCCTTTACCAGTAAGCCATCCAAATCCCAAATCTCTTCTTCCTCTTTACTCACAAGGCCACAGCATTGTGCATGCAGATGGTGGCAGAGGATGGATGAGCCAAGACACAGTAGCACTCCAGATTTTCTGCAGCCCACTTCCTCCTTAGCACACAACAATGGCAGTCTTTGCAGTATGTTCTCTATTGCAATAAGAAGAAAAATTTTCTGATCTAATATTAGGAACTTTCTTCTGCATACAGGTGCACAAAATCTAGCAGATAGACTAGCTATTCCTGAACCTTGGAATAGACGCTCTGCTGTCATCTGAAAAGGAAATGCTGGCACAGAAAATGAGATTTGGATTGATGAAATCTCACTGAGATTTGAGTCTTGCTCTGAACACAGATTGATGGTTCCTGGGGGTACTGTTCAGCTCCTGACATACCTTCAAGCTCGACTTTAAACTGCCAAACCAATTTAATCTCAACATTTATCTTGGTCATGCCCTACACATATCATCATCTTGTCTTTCTCACTGCTACTTTCTCAAGGTATGGTTTTATTGTCAGAACCTCTCCCACAGGGGCAGTATACCTATAACAGGGGCATTTGACCGCCCCTATGTCAGACTTCTGATGCAAACCCATTACATTATACAGAAGCAGTAATCTATTGGAGATTGCATAACTTAGCTAGTCTGCATTTTTCACACAACCATTTTGAGATGTAAAAGGAAAAATATTCCTCGTTAAAAAGTTTGAAAATGTTTCACAAAAGTTTCATCAAGACACTATGGAGGTCTAGAGAGACGAGCCAGCAAATAAAGGGGGACAAATGAATAGTCACATAAGAAAGAATTTCCAATATCTTAAATTCCCCTTTATCCTCATATAGCAGAAACATTTTGTGGAATTTAACTTAAGTGGCACATTTCTTCTCCATTGCCCCTTTGTTCAACTCTTTTTTAGACCTTCAGAGCTATAGAAGAACATAGATCTTTGGCTGTATTTATACTGCAGGTTTGATGGGTGGTCTTAAGAGAATATTTAGGCATGCTAAGCCCCTCAACCACGACCTCCCTGTTATTATTATGTTTATCAGATGAACTTGGATTGGGATCCAACATTGAGATACAAGCTCAGAATACTTACTGTCACACTAAGTTATAACATGAAAAACCCTAATTGTGCTGTGCTCAACCCCTTCAGGACTCATTCTTGACTCAAAGCATGCTCAAGCCTTACCTACCTTGTGCTTCTGATTACGTACTAAAGACCCACCTTTATATACAACTATATAAAAAATTGTATGTGCATATCTGTGCATGTGTGTACATTTATATATGTAAATGTGCATACATGTGGATGAATAAAGCAGATAATAGGTCAGATACATGAAGGCAATGTACTCGGTAACCATGTTCTGTCTTTGAGCTCTACACATGAGAATGTGCCTCTTCAGAAAAGGTTGCCTTAGAAATATAACCGCAAGAGGATCTTTCACCCCTTAAAAACAAGGAGGACAGAAAAGCCTACTTTCGGCTTACATGTTTTAAGCTTTAAAAATGTTACCCACTATAGTTTCTTATTTCCAGAAACATGAAAGCTTTAGACAACATGCTTATTATTCTCTTGTAAAATGGACACATTTCACCATAAAGATTTAGTCAGACTTTTAGCTGTGGTTTCACCCTTTATTGCTGTTTGTTGCAATGTTTATTTGTATAACAAATTGTGCTGTCAAAGCTGAGGTACTCAATGTCTTTTGTTGTCTCAGTCTTCACCAACAAATTCTCACCCAGGTCGTTCTGCCTAGAGGTAAGATTCAGGGAAGAGACTGCCAGAAGTGAAAAAGTACCAAGTCAGTGATTGCTAGAGAAATCTTAACCTATGCAAGTCCATTGCACTTGATGAGATGTATCTGGGGGTGCTAATAAAGCTGACCAATGTCACTCTGACACTCTCATCCTTGAAAGGTCATTTAATCACGGAAGACCCACAATGGCTGAAGAAAAACTGATGTGGCTCTCATCCTCAAAAGAGGCAAGAGCCCAGTGAGTCCTCCTGATGCACATTTCTGGGCAGATGAAAAAACAAAAAGGTAACTGGAAATAAATAACCAGCATGCATTTACCAAGGATGAATGAGGCAAAAGCAACCTGATTGCCTTCTATGATGAAATGACTAGATTAGTGCATGAGAAGTGAGCAGTACCTTTCCACACAGTCTCTTACAGCATCCTTAAGACCATAGTGTCTTAAGACAGTGTTAGTACACTATGATCAAGATAGATGGACTACCAGACAGGTAAAAACTGGTTCAAAATGGTATTGGTAAACAGTTTGTACTCCTCTTGGCTGCTGGTTAAAAGCAGAGTACTACAGGGGCCTACAGGAGTTTAATATCTTTGTCAATTACCTGGAGGAGATGGAGGGCCCTCTCATCAAGTATTCCAAACTGAGGTGTGTGTTCAGAGGCAAGGCAGAAATTCAGAGAGGGCAAGAGAGGCTGGAGAAATGGGCCAACAGGAACTGTAGGGAAGTCAACAAGGATAAATGACCTTTCTGGCAACTCTGAGTGGACTAACCGTGTAGCTGTACAGGCTGGGGAGTGGATGGCTATGGAGCAACTCTACTGCTGGTAGGAGATGAGATATAACAGTTACAAACTGAAAGAAGAGAGGTTCAGTTTGATGAAACTTTTTCCCTGTGAGGACAGCCAAGCAGTGGAACAGGCTACCTGGAGAGCTTATGTAGTCTCCAACCTTAGAGGTTCTGAAGACTTAAGTGGATAAAGCCTTGAGCAACCTAGTCTCAGGTTAGTGTTGGCCCTGTTTTGAGCTGGAGGTTGGATTAGAGGTCTCCTCTGGTGCCTTTCAACATAATGAAAGCGTGATTGTGTTTTTGTTATATGCACACGGCTGTGTACCTACCTCCACCCTTACGCACGTACACATCTAGACCTTCTGCTTAAAAACACAAAAACACTGAGATATTGTGCTCTCTCTTCAGACATCTATTGTCAAATATAATCCACTGACCTATATAGTGCCAGAATAAAGGCTGTTACTACCGAGCTGCCATCCCCGTTTTGTAAGATTCTGCCTTTGTGCAGTAAGAGGGTTATAAATTTTACACCTAAATTCAGTTGTCATTTTCCTAAGGAAATATCAAAGAATGTTAAAGTCTTTAGAACTGACAAAGAATTCATGTTCAAATCAAAACAAGTTTAATGGAATTTTCTATTCTTAATAGTGAGGGGGGAAGGAGTGCTTCCTGAATGCTCTGTTTTCCTCCACACAGATTGTGTCAGTCATCTGCTTCATAAATAGAGTGAGTAGGAAAAAGTGAGGCATTTTGCCAGGCAAAGATGACCCACGAATACAGACCTATGATTAGTTTCATTTTAAGAAATTAACAGTAATGAGATGGGCAAGATATTTTTATTAAACATTAATGGTACATTTACTTAGCTGTAACTCTTCCTACAGTCCTACACAACTCAAGGAGCCTACTCAGTTGCTTCTCCTCCCACTTTACTTGTGTGTGGCACTGCCACTAATCTTGGTGGCATTTAAATGAATGCTTCCTGTCAGTGCAGCATTGTACTTCAGTTAGTAATTTTTAAGTATGTAAGTGTAGGAGGTTTTGGCCTCAGAAATTCACATGTTTATCTGAGCTACCCAAACCTCTTAAGTGTGGGAGACTGGGCCAAAAAAAAATCCCTAAAGACTGCTGTTCTCATGAAATTGCTACAGTGAGCTGCAAAACAAACAAACAAAAAAGGACATATGAAAACCAAAGTGCTTTCACAAATTGCAGGTCAGGAACAGCACGGTTTCAGGCTCCATTTTTCTGAATTGCCTTCTTGGAAAGAATGGGAGTGTAACTGACTTCTAGTCCATCTCTCACTGATAGGTAAAGCCACTGAGAAAGCAATGCCAAGAAAGCTACAGCAAAACATCATGCCTGCCAAAATCCTGAAGCCTTTGCAATCAGGCTTTGAGCCAGGTCATAGCATTTAGAAAGCAACAGCAGCACTAAAAGATTGTCTCCCTGTGGCAATGGATCGGCTCTTTCTCAATGTTGAAATTACTCCAACTCACCGTTGTCTCCAGCAGTCAGTCCCTCGGGGTTGCTGTCCCACTTAAGTGACATTTATAAAGGAAGCTTTTATAGCTGTACAATGAATTACTATTATGAGGACCCAAAGAGTAGTAATGGTAAATTGTTACTCTACTAAGGACTAGTGGAAAAAAAATAAACAAGGTTACAGCCGCACTGCTGTTAAGAGATGTATCGGTTTATTTTGGATTATGAGAAATCCTGTTCTAGACCGGTTTAGGTTGGAACTGAAAATGAGTGACCTGTGAATGTGCCAGGACACTATCCATACCAGATCAATTATGAGACCACCTGGCTGTCCTGAAAGTCCGGCAGGAGCAGAGCCCTGTTCAAGGCCAGGTAGGACACAGGGACTTGGAGCAACCTGCTCTAGTGGAAGGTGTCTCTGCCCGTGGCAGGGGGTTGGAACTGGATAAGCTTTAAGGTCCCTTCCAACCCAAACCATTCTGTAATTCTATGGCACTATGGTATTAGGAAGTGATAGTTTTACTACTGTAACAGAATTACCAAGGCTGACATGGTTTCAGTCCTAGGAAGTAAAAAACCCAAAAGTTGGAATGTAGAGGACAGATACTGAAATATTTTAGGGAAGTCTTCTCTGATCCAGATCTCTTAGGTGGTTAGGAGCATATTCTTTAAGATATTTGTTCTGTGGTTCTACATTTCTTTCCCAGGGAAAGTGTTGGGTTTTTATTCCCCCTCGTCTCTCTTTTTTTTTTTTCTTATACCTAATTTCTACATTTTCTGCCAAGCTGAGAGAATATTCCACACTGAATCCTCTCAAAATCATCACAAGTATTTAGGGTGCACCAAACTAGATGTCTGGGTAAGGGCAGGTCTGTGGTAACAGCATTTGCTTGGTACACATTTGCGAGTGTTAAAACTAGAAAAGAATTAGTTCATGTCCTGAGTTTGGGTCTAATCTTGGAAACATCTAGAAACACCAAGCTCTCTCCTGCCCCCAGCATATTCTGCTGCTGTAAGCACAGTCTGATCTTCATTTAATATTTGAGTGAAATGCTTTATTGTGAACTAAAGAGAACATGATTTAGCATTCTGTATATGAAAGACATCTAGCGTAACAAAAATCCTGAATAGTTCATGCTTTTGAATACTTCCTTGGTAAAGAGTATTTCTAGTATAAGACACAGGGTAAAATGATAGAACAGGAAAAGTAACAGCAGTGTTTTAAAAGCCTAACCAAAGAGCCAAGTTGACTTTGAATACATCTTTGCATTCACAGATTGATGCAAAGGCCACACAATTGATGAAAATTATTTCAAGGATCCATGGTGTAGGCCCTGATAAATGTCTAACTTTTCAATCTGCTGTGTGATCTGGTTCATTCTAGATGTAACATCACCATGAAACTGCTGGGTACATGAAAGGTTATGGTCAAGTACTAACACAAACTTTAACAGCACAAATTTACCCTGAACAGTAAGCAGTAACGTTGCTCTTCCTACACAGATCACTCCCTTTATTGCTAGTAACATTTTCACATTACCATGTCCTGGTTTTGCCTCAGATAGAGTTAAATTTCTTCTTAGAAGCTGGTACAGTGCTGCGTTTTTGCTTTAGTATGAGAATAATGGTGATGACATACTGATGGTTTAGTTGTTCCTAAGTAGTGCTTACTCTAAGACTTTTCAGACTCATGCTCTGCCAGTGAGGAGGAGCACAAGAAGCCAGAAGGAAGCAGAGACAGGACCCCTGACCTGAACTAGCCAAAGGAGTATTCCATACCACAGCCTGTCATGCCCAGTATAGAAACTGGGGGGACATTCTCCAGAAGCCATGGATCGGGAATGGGCTGGGCAGTGGTCAGTGGGTGGTAATTGTTCTGTGCTTAATTTGTGTTTCTTGGGTTTTATTCCTCTTTCTTCCCCTTATTATTGCTATTGTTATTATTATCATTATCATCATCTTCATCATTGTTGTTGCTGCTGCTGCTACTGTTGTTATTATGACATTTAACTCTATTTAAATGATTCAACTGTTCTTGTCCTGACGTATGGGTTTTACATTTTCCAGATTCTACTCCCCATCCCACCAGGGGTGGCAGGGGAGGGGGAATGAGCAAGCACCTGCATGGTACTCAGTTGCCAGCTGGGGTTAAACCACAACATAACAAATGAAGACAATTAATGGGATTATATGGCTCCTGGTCTCTCAATCCTGATCCCACTGTCCAAAACCTTCGTTTTATCAAAGGGATAGTGCTCTCGCCATGTTATTACTCTGTACTGGTACTGCAAGAACAGCTATAAACTATCTATCCCATTACTGAATAATGTTTCTGTTTGGCAGTGTGAAAAAGGTTCATATAGAAAGTCACCAGCTGATGCTAAGCAGTGTTCCTAATTTTGATGGGGATGGTGCACTAAAGCAACATTTGAGACTCCTAATAATAGTTTCTAAGGTCCATAATGAGTTGTTGGGCATTTTCCTAAGCCAGGCGGTTCTTGGCAGAGAAAGTCTTGTGGGTTTACTGCTTGCTTTGCTCACTGCATTGGACTAAGGCAGCCACAAGTACGGAGGTATAAATAGTTAGTGGATTGTCACTAGCATATTGCCAATTTGGTGGATCCATATTACTGTAGTCAGATTTAATATTTTCCAAGAAAATCAGCAGCTGATGGAAGCACCGAGTGTAATACACTACAGTGCGTATGCCCTTCCTCGCTTCCCGTTTTAATAAAGCCTCAAAAAAACACGTCTCCTTAAAATCCAAAGTGCAGCATACATTGACAAAAACTATGTTGTGCAATGATCAGGGACCAGGATTAGAAAGTCAAGACAGCTGGCTTTCCTTCTACACTTTATAACCTGTCCATTGTTTGTGACAATTCACTCGCTTCCCTGTAGATCAGTCTTCTCCATTAAAATGTCTTGGGCCAAAATCTAGCAAGAAGGCACCAAGTAAATTAAGGGTCCTTGCGAACAACAGATTCCACTTAAATGTTCTTACAAGTTCACATCAAAGTCCATCTATCCCCCAGAAGGCTGGAAAGATGTATACAAGAACCTCAAAAACCCCAGATGGTTCTCTAAGACAAGATGCTTATATCATCTTAAATCTGGTTTCAGCCTAGTTACTTTCAGTACTTTTTCATGAGATGGTTGCTCCAGACTGTCCTTGCTACCAGCTCAGTTACCCTACCTGTCCTCTACATTTAGAAGTTAGTTCCCAAAAGCAAGCATTCAACAGGAACGACTAGGGTAACTTTAGAAAGATCCATAGATGTGGGTTCTTCCCATCTTCACATGAAACACACTGCAGAGGGGAAAGTAAGCTTCTGTTTATGCAGGTAGAATGTGGGTTTGCCATCAGAAATGTATAGCACTTTCTCCTCTACTGTAACTTAAACACACACACACACACACTTTGCATGGAATAAAAGCAGCTCAAGAAACGAGGCTGAGGTTTTGAATATCAATAGAACCACCTATTCATGATAGCAATCACAATGCTTGCTACCTTAAGGTGACAGAATGAATAAGGCTAGACCATATCTGAGTAATACAACTTATTAACATTAGCACTGTTCTACACATGGGGGATTTTGTAGTAGCACTTATCTGCCTTATATTAAAAAAAAGACTAGACTAAAATACTTGAATAAGTAGATCTGATTTTGCATTCTGATATTACTTTGTTAAAACCCCTCTTGCCTTCCGAGAGGTACTGCTAAAATGAGTAAAAGTTCCAGAAATGAAATAAAATGGATTAAAGAAAACATACCAGTCATGAAGTCCATAATCCTTCATCACTGGAAACATCAATCTCGCCCACTTCAAACAGACAAATTCTATCTTGGACAAAAATGTTAGCCAATGACAGAGACTGTTCTTCAAAATAACAGGAATACATTTGTAGAGATGTGAGGATTGTTCTTTGCCTACACGAGCTCTAGGGTTTAATAAAAAGAGAAAAGATTAGTTGCCTTGGGAACTACACTGCCTCCTCTGCTCCTCACAGTACTGACTTCTTCTCTTTTTTAATAACTTGTTGCCTCTTCTACATATAGTTACAGGAACGCAGCCACACACAAACAGACTCTCTACTACCATTTCCACACATTTTGCATTCACACATCAATCATTGCAGTGGGGAAAAGTTGATGCCTAACAAGAATAAAACAGCACAGTGGAAAGGGTGGGGACTCACCTGCATGACTAAGCATGTGGTCTTGTATCTTGTAGATACAGAGAACTGGCAAACCTTTTAATGGGAAACCAGAGGTTTCACCTGGAAGCTCGAGAGATTTCTACACCATTGTAGTTGACGGTGTAAGGGCTTCTACTGCTGAGTTTGTGTAAAATATGCCAAGTTAATTTAAAATATCATTAGTTTAAAGCATACAGTTTTAGCATTAACATGTTTTACTGCGAAATCACCTAGGGAGTACTCGCTCAGATGCAGAAGTAAGGAGGTTTAAGATATTGGTATCTTTGTTTTCTCTCACCTTCTTCTCATTTGAGGTGCTAACAACACTGTAACATTATGAATGAGTTTAGTATGCTTCAGCATGTCTAACATGGCCATAGATTGGAATAGAATAGACAGAAAGGAAAGAATAAACTTGCGAGGGAATCCGAAATCTGTTTTTATGACACACTGTGTAAGATTAAAACAATTCCTACAACCTAAGACTCTAATAGTCCCTCTTCACTTCCACCCCAACTCGTGGCTGCTTGTTAAAAAACCAAACCAACATCAGAGTTGTGGAAATAAAACACTATAAACTTCAGAAATGCCAAAATGAGGGGCCTTTGTGCACTCCTGTGTTCACTTGCCCCTTTCACACTTGTGCCCCAGTGCTAGGAAATCATTCTTTAATTCTCTGCTATTTTCCTCACAGGGTCTCTGCTCCTCCTGACAGTACCTGAAATGACATTCAGTACAACTGGCTTCTTCCCAGTGATCAGTGAGTGCTCCAAGCTTTTGCTTAGCATAGTGCTTTCAAAGCAGAAGTCCAAAGGTAAGGTAAGAACACCAGAATTTCCAGCAAGACCCATTTCTGTAAATTCTAAATTTACAGATGAAGAAGTGGTTTGGACTTGACAGCTTGGCCCCTTGCACTCTTCTGTTCAGTTAAGTCCAAAACTGGAGTCCGTTCTTCTGTGAGGCAATCAAGTTTCACACTTGGGGTGGATGGTTACCTCTAAAGGTGTCTTACAAGAAAATGTAGTCTTTATGGAATTAAAGCACTCATGCACATTCAGGAAAGCACAGATTCTATGTGCTTCAGATGCACATTTTCCATACTTAACAAGCAGAGCCTTCAGGACTCCCACTGGAACATCTCTGTCTTCTCTGTAGGCTAAGAGAGAAAGGAAACTTTTCCAGGGTGCAATGCAGTGCAGACACCTTACTAAAGGGATTCTAATCCTCTAGTGGAAGGTGTCCCTGCCCATGGCAGGGGGCTGGAACTACATGATCTCTAAGGTCCCTTCCAACCTAAATCATTCTGTGATTCAATGAAAGGGCAGTACCCCATGCTTATTAGCTCAAAGCATAGTTCAGGCTTACCACTACATAGCAACAAGGACATCCATTTACTTTACTATCATATCATGACTCATCATGTTCATGAGGCAGAAAATGAAAGATACAGTAGTGTTTGTAACTACCATACAACATAGTTCAAATGAATCTGAATAAATATACACAAAAATCTTATATACAAGTGGTCTCTTCATGCAGTAATTAAAACGGAGGTATTTTTAAAAGTAACACAAAAAATTACATAAGGCAACACTCAGTGACACAGACTCCTGCACCTCACTCCAATCTTCACATTCATGCTTAGGAACCAGAAAAGAGAAGACAGGAGAAAATAACATAAACATGCTTTTGACAGATAGGCAATACAATTAGTAAAGGTTCAAGTCATTGTATCTTCCTGGCCTCACCACAGGTCACTTTGATCTTAGCAGGTACACCTTAGTACCTGCTAATACAATTCTAGAACTCTGGAAAACTCTGGATGTGGTTCTGGCAGCCTGCTTTAGGTCCTGCCTGAATGGGTGGGTTGGACCAGATGACCTTGAGGAGCCTTTTCCAATCTCAACCCTTCTGTGATTCTGTGATTTGATCATATGTGATTTAGCACAGTGCTGAATTGCATATCGTGCTGTTACATGAAAGGCAAAGAACACTGACAAAACTCCTGAGTTCATGGTCCTCCCCACTGAGGTCAATAACATTGTCATTACTTCAATAAAGCAATCCAGAGCTCAAGCCAACCAGAGCCAAATTCAATCTTACACTGAAGAAATCTAGTGATTTTCCCAAACTAGTAAGAAACAATTCTAGTATTTCAGAGAGTACCACAGGAACAGATTCTCTTTGGAAAAGACTGGCCACGGGAGTGGCAAAACACCAACCCAATTTCATGGCATTTTTAACATTTTCATCTACCACTGCCATTGACCAGAAATGCCAACAAAGTCCCACTAGAGGCTGATATTGTAGCATGTCAGTTAAGAAGTAGTAAAGGAAGATTTTTCAGTCTACATTTTCTGAACCAGAAAATGCAGTCAGTTCAGAAAGACATAATCAATAGGCCAAGAAAAGCATCAAGCCCCATTAGTAAATGTGTATTAAGGAAACACATGTACATACAGTTTGTGACGGGTATTGATGGAACTGTCAGTCTAACGCCGATGGGATCTGGTGTAGTCTGTAAAGGAGGAAAATCAAACATAATGTTTAGGTGCTCTTTGAGGAACACATTTAATTTCTGGTAGTGTCTATTGATGAAACACAAAGTCTTGCAACATCTATTTCACAAATACAACTTTTTAGAATGCATCAAAGTAACATTTTTAATTGACCTAAACAGACTCCTATTTTCTTTATACACACAGTAGAAAGGTTTTTATTATTTACATAATGGAAGCACACATATTAATCTCTCTAACCCATAAGACAATGGCACTGTCAGCGTGATTTAACTTTTGTTACAGAACATGGAATGAAAAAAGGAACACATTATACTGGTTTTCATGACATTATGCAAAATCAGTATTGTAAATCCATTTACAGTCTCATAATCATTTACAGTCAAGAGCTACACAGAACCTCTACTAGTTAGCTATTTGCTTTAGTGACAGATTTCTCTAGATGATCTAAGTCTCATTGATGCTGCACTGTAATGCAAATTTATTGCACACTTGGGATGATTTTCTGTATTATAAGGGATAAAAAGCATTTCCACTCTCCAAGAAACACTGACTTAGTGTCAATTTGAAAACATTCACCTGAAAATGTATACAAATTTTAAAGAGAAATGATGAGGAGGTAGAAAAGACGGCAGACTTAAGAAGAACATTTGAGCACGGTATTTACTAAATGCCATTTCCAGAGAGTTCTGTTTCTATTTTACTCTGCTCGTGTTACAACATTCTCAGTGTTTTCTGAATACAAGAATAGAACAATGGAATTATACAGAATATACAGTTCATTACAGTTGAGTGCACTACCCTAAGCTTATCAAATGAATACTGGTGGGCTTACTGCTTGTTCCTGAATAGACTTAATTTTAGTAAGTTTCTTATTAAAAATTCATGTTTAGTGGAAACAAAAGAAAAGGCTATGTTAGCTTTATATGTTTATTATCTAATGCTGGTCAGGTACTATTATGTTCTTTTCCTTGGTCTAATGAGCTAATGCAAGCAGTCAGTGTTTATGATCAGATGTTGGGGTTTGTATTTCATCACTGAGTGGATGACAAAGTAGTAAGACTGGAGAATGTAATTAAATTTTTATATATACTTTTTTTAATATTCAAGGAAAGAGAGGAGGTGAAGGAACCAGAACAGAAAATAGGCATTGAACTACCAAACAGATAAAAAGGCATAAAAGGAAAGAAAGACAGCCAATTTTGATTTTACTTCTCATTTAATTGGTTTGCCCAGCATGAAATTTGATGCATAAAATTGCTGATTCCTAATTTCACTGGATAAAAAATAAACCCTCTGAAAGTTTGCCCATATATATTGGACATGGAAATTAAGCTGGCCCATTGCTTATACTCAGAACAATGAGCAAAGCCTCTTCTTCCACACATTGCTCCTTCTTATGTATCCTCTAGTGCTGAGCTGCCAAAAGGAATTGCGACAGTTTACACAACACACTATGCCTTTAATATCTCTTCTTCATGAGATCTGGCTATTTTCTAGTGCAATTCCTTGGGACAGGTTCTATCCCTTCTTAAAGAGTCACAAATATCAAGCATTCCTGTTACCGCCATCATTTTATAACACTGTGATTATTCACCTTATCAATGGAAAATCAACTCCTGGATATTAAAAAGGAAAGAAAGGTTATTTTGAGTTCAGCTTGAAAAGAATAGCTGCTTGCAATTAAAAAGCATTATTACAGTCATCCTTGTATTCATTATAAACCAGATTTTCTAAGTCCTTAGGCATCTGTACCATGGAAAACATAACATGCAAAAATGCACAGACCAGTTCTTCCTTCTACACTGCCCTGAAAGATAGAGGTCCTCAGAGCTGGGAAGCAGTAGTCAAGGTTGTGACACCATCTAATCCTGTGAAGATCATAAGAGTGAAAAGTCATGCAACGAGGATACTCTGAAATAAAACCAATAGTCTGTGACAGCTCAGGAAATGGGTATCAGGAAATGGGTTTGTTGTGAAACAAACTTCATTCATTCAAAACAGAAGGCCATAATTCTGCAAGAAACTTACTTAAACAGTCTGCTGTTAATGCACAATGATATAAGTTTAGCAGCACCTGAATGTAACCTAAAGACAACCGACGTTTGTAGCCTACACAGCAGGAAAAGTAAATTGATAGTGCTACAAACTGCTCCCTGTCCCCACAGAGAAGATGAAGTCCCTTATGAAATTGTATTTCTTTCCCTGATTCCAAGGCTGCTTTTCATCCTACTACAGTCTCATAACGGAAGTGTTTGCTGAGAATGGCCTTACTTTCTTGCTCGTTTTTCTTACAGTGTCCTTTTACTTAACCAACATAATCCCACATAAACATTCCCACAAGGCAGTCAGTATTCACAGTCATTCATTTCCAGCACTGTCACAGATTTGCAAGAAGTTTCCCAGAAAGGGAACAATATTAATAAAAAGGAAAAATACTGCAAAACTGGCTGTTATTATTAGCAATGCCTTTTATCTACGAAAAAAGGCATCTTTAAAGTCCTCCCATCACATTTAACAACACAGCATGGTTTTGGATAGGTAGCATGAAATTCACAGTGTGCTTATAGTTGTGCTGCCTAGCCTTTGTGTAACTTCTAAGTAGTTTGTTAGTTAATCAATCAATATAGCGTCACTGCCATCATATCTGAGATCTTCAGAACCCCAACTCAGATCTGGAATTTAGAACACAGAAGACGGTGGGTTTCTGTCCTGGGTTCAGCTACAGCAGTCATTTTTTCTCCTTCTTAGTAGCTGGTGCAGTGCTGTGTTTTTGACTTTCAGTCTGGGAACAATGCTGATAACACCGATGTTTTTAGTTGTTGCTAAGTAATGTTTACTCTGACCAAGGACTTTCTCAGTCTCATGCTTTGCCAGAGAGGAGGGGAAGCCAGGAGGAAGCAGAGGCAGGACACCTGACCCAAACTGGCCAAAGGGCTATTCCATACCACAGCACGTCATGCCCAGTATAGAAACTGGGGGGAGTTACCCGGAAGGCCCAGATCGCTGCTCGGGTCGGGCTGGGTATCGGTCGGCGGGTGGTGAGCGGTTGTGTCCTTTTCCCTTGTTATTCCTCTTATCATTATTATTGGTAGCAGTAGTGGTTTGTATTATACCTCAGTTACTGGAGAGCTGTTATCTCAACTCGTGGGAGTTACATTCCTTCGATTCTCCTCCCCATCCCTCCGGGAGCGGGGGGAGGAAGGAAAAGGGGGGGGAGTGAGCGAGCGGCTGCGTGGTTCCAAGTTGCAGGCTGGGCTTAAACCACGACAGTTTCTTATTATACAGGTGAAAACCAGAGGTGCAATAATCTAAGATTCAGGCTTCCAAGGAATCCTGAGAGGGAAGTAATGGATATAAGCATTCTATCTCAGAAAAGCTAGGATTTTCATTAGGAATCCAGACTCATACCTTCCTCTGTAGTTTTCTTCATCACTATGGTTCTTTTCTTTTTTTTTTTTTTTTTTCCAATTTTTTCTTGCTTTAGTTTTCAATTTTTTTGCTGAGAAACAGCAGAATACACTGGCTATCTGCACTGTTTTCTTCTGATAAATGGATGTGGAAAGATAGTCATCACTGTTTGGTTATTTAAACTAGAGCAACATCCTCTTTTTGCAATAAAACACTGTAAGCGGTGCACTCACTTTCATGTTCCATCCTCTAATGAGCATTTGAGGCTAAAACTGTAAATAAATTATGGACTTCTTATCTCCAGAACAGACACTAATCAATTAATCATTGGTTTTGGCTGTTGTAAGTGCTCCAAAGAAATTATTTTTATGAGGTATTTATCACTTGCCAATCAACACACCCCACAGGATTAGAAATAATTGTTGTCCTATTTGTAGCAAACCAGATAATGCAGTTCAGTTTTAGCAATAAAACCAAGTTAACATTCAGCAAGGCTTTTGTGCTGTTCATTTCAGAGTTGGAACTTCTGCAGGCTGGAAGTTAGCAGTACACAAAGTTAATAAATGGGCAACAGTAATTAAAAATATAATAATAAAGGTATTTCAGGCCAAATTCAGCCTTGGAAGGACTATACTGAAGGGCATGAAATTTTGCTAGGAAGATTACTGACTTACTGAATTTGAATATCGGAAGTGTAGTGCTGATTTGACACAGCGATATTCTGCGACAGATTTCTGCTCCAACAGGAAACTTTACAGTGGTGGTGAAATCTTTTTCTCCAGGAAAGAAGTTTCCCTGCTTCTCAACACTGCAACTAATGGTTTAACCCACCTATATCATTTACTGCTTTCTGTCTATTCAGAGAGCATTTTTCAAACTCAGTTCCCAATTCAGTACTTTAACTAGGAAAGAAATATTAATTCTTTCCAAAACAACAATTGTACCTAGTCATGGACCTTGCCGCAGCCAGTGGAGGAAAACACAGTGGAGCAGAAATCCACACTGTAGCCCATGAGGGATCTCACACTGGAGCAGATGGATTATTTCCTGAAGGAAAGCCCATACTGGAGGAGGTTCACCCTGAAGGACTGAAGTCCACGAAGAGGGCACACACTGGAGCACGCGAGAAGTGTGGAGGAGGAAGGATTAGCAGAGAGGAACTGTTACAGACTGACTGCAACCTCCCATCAACCAACCCCTGCGGCATTTGGGAGTTGGAGGAGGTAGAAAAGTCAGGAATGAGAGTGAGCTGAGCTTGGAAATGAGGGATATGGGGGATGGCGTTTTCATTTTTTGTCTTTGTTCCTTTCCATCTTAATTGTCAATAAATTATTTTTGCCCCAACTCAAGCCTGTTTTGCCTGTGATGGCAATTGTTAAGTGATGTCCCTGCCCTTAGCTCAGCTCACAGTCTTTTTTATCTAACTTCATCTCCCTGTCCTGGTGAGAAGGAGAGAGAGCAACTAGGTAGATGTCTGGTACCAGCCAAGGTCAGCCCAGCAGGGCAGTTTACACAGCCTTTGCTACAGATGGATTTCTCCGCTGAGTTAGGACCCCAGTTACCAGAGAGATACAGCCAGTACATCATAACTTACTCACAGGATGCCAAGTCTGCTTTCTTGATGTACAGGAAGAGGGCAGCAAGACTTCCCCACAACACCCTAAAGAAATGTTGTGGAAACAAATGCATTACAAAAACATGTGCACCCAGAGTGGAAGAAGGAAGTTTTTAGATGGACTGCTTGCCTCACTGGACTGAGCAGAGACTCCTTTTCTTTTATTTCTGCTTAGGGATATATCCTGTTACAGTTAGTGCTACAGAACAGGTGGCATCAGCTTTGATGAGACAGAACATCAGACTAGAAGGTTAAACCAGGGATTCTCTTTCAAAGGCACACATTAACAAAATTCCAAACTATATGCCTCAGAAATTAGCAGCAGCTTTACTTTCCAGGAAGCATGGGGTCAAACCTGAATGTTTTAGACCTCTGTACAACTACCCATGAAGGAATAGAAGCACCTTCCAACAACTTGTGTGATTTTTTTTCTGTGACTAGAAGAGACAACAATCTATCTTGCCTCCTACTCAGTGTATGCCCTGTTTTGCCTGTGCTATCTTCTCCAAGCCATTTAGCATACCCTACATTTCCTACAGGAGGTTACTCAGTCTAGCAGCTACTTCAGTCTTTTTTAATTCATTTTTTCTCTTTAATTTTGGCAGCACCGTAAGAGCACAATGTAGGCTGAAAGAGCTGAAAAGAGAAAAAGCACAGTAGTTACTCCAAGAACTTCCAATCTACAATTGAAATGACTTTTTATTTCTTCCCACATGCCTGTTAAACACTTCTAAAACTATCTGCGATTCTAGAAAAGCTGACCTTCCAAAAGCAGATCAGAAGCAAACAAAGAAAAAAACCCCAGACACTTCCTTCACACCCTTGCATATGAGCCTTCCAGAAAACCAGGTTTCAATGTCCTTACCAAGCCGACAGTATAAATCTTCATAATGAAAAGATAAAATAAAATAGCTTCCTCACCTCTGCCCCCCACTCCTCACACTCCTTATCAGTTTGCTCAGATAAAAGAATCACAGAATGGTTGAGGCTGGAAGCAACCTCTGGAGATCATCCAGACCAATGCCCCTGCTCAAGGCAGAGTCAATTAGAGAAAGCGGCTCTGGATGTCATCCAGGGTTTTGAGTGTCTCCAAGGATGGAATCTCCAGAGTCTCCCTGAGCAACCATTTCCAGTGTTTGAACACTGCCACAGTAAAAAATGTGTTTCTTATGCTTAAATGGAGTTTTCTATATTTCAGTTTGCACCCATTGTCTCTTGCCCTTTCACTGGACACCACTGGTAAGAATCAAGCTTCATTTTCCTTACTCCCTCCTATCAGATATTTAAGCACTTAAGTATATTGCTAAGATTCCCCTTTATTCTTCTCTTCTCCAAGCTAAATAGTCCCAGCTGTCTCAGCCCCTGCTCATGCATCAGATACTTCGACTCCTCCATCATCTTTGCGGCCCTTTGGTGGATCCACTCCAATAAGTCCGTGCCTCATACTGGTGGACTTACAACTGGATCCAGCGTTCCAGATGCAATCTCACCAGTTTTATAGAGAAATGTCTCTATCCTCCCCTCAACAACCCTACCTCCATTCTCAGTTGCAGCTCATGTAAATGAATACACTCCCAGAGAACTCAAGGGAGTTACACGAGCTTAGAATAGCTGAAAAGCTGTCTCAAAATGTCATGATTCTGTGATATATTTTCAAGCCATTCCCTTTCTAGTCACCTTGTGGTTATTCTGCTTAGAGCTCCAGTATATGCTAGAATATTTGAAGACACATTTCTTTCACTACAAGTTTCAAATGACCTTTTAATGAAGGGCTGAACTGATTTTAAAACCCAATTATGTTGTTAATTAAACTTCTATTTTCTCCTCTTTTCACCACCAGCTTCACATTTTCATATTCCTGTTTTCTGGTACAGTCCCTAGAGTTTTTGCTTTCCTGGGCATTCTGACAGATACCTTTACCACCACTTCTGAAATACCACCTCCAGCATTAACTTTATTAGATTCTTCTTGAAGCAGCAGTGGGTCAACTTTCAGCAGCACCATTCTGATCTCCTCAGCCAACACCCTCAGGGCAGATTTATTTTAGTTTTCAAAGTTAATAAAGTAGTAGCAGTAATCTACCTTCTAGTGAAATGTTCTGACTGACTTGAGCATTTTGCCAATAATTTATTTTTCCCTGCACTAATCTCTGCAAATATAAGTCTGTTTAACCATAGTCCTTCCTGCCCACAGACTGCACTTTGCTCCATCATTAATGCTTTTACAGCCCAAACTTTTCATCAATATATCTCAGCCTATGGATTGCCCCTGGACTGTTGGTGTCAGCATCCTGTGTAAAGGAGGAAATCCAGCAGTTTAAGTTTTAGCAAAAACAGACTTCCAGGGAACAGGGATTTCCACTGAGCATTTTGTGGCTTGCTGCATAATCACACAAGTTCAGGATAATGCTGTCTGTTATTAAAGTTTTATACTGACATCCATGTGTTTGACATGTATGGGTAATGGCAGCAGCTATGTTTTAGACAAAATCTGGTATTTCCTGCTTTTTGAAATAGGAATTCCCATGGGGGTAAGATTTAGTTTCCTGCATTTTTGAGTCTCTGGCCTAAGTCATACCGCAGTTTTTCTTCTCTCCAGTGGATAAGCACTGAATCCCAAACAAGGGCCATGGTGTTCCCTCTGATGCAAAGGCACAAAGAACTTTTCTCAAGGAGTTGAGTGGTGCTGCTGTTCTGCTGCACAGAGCCTTTCTCAAGAGTAAAGGTGATCGCTCTGATTTGGAAGGCAGTTGGAAACTAGAAACACTCTAACCATCCTACATTCTGGTGCTCTCATTCACCTTAAGCAGTATCAGAAGGACCACTTGCATATGGAGACATTAACTAACATTTATAGGCATATAAAACCTATTCTTAAAGAGGCAGAAAGAAGAAAGCTTGTTTAAGAGTGATGCCATAAACAAAAGGTTCTATGTCAAAGAAGTTCTCAGTTTATGACCTGCTGGTCAAGACTTCCAGCTGCAATAAATACTATCGAAAGTCAGCAAAAGACATGAAAAACTTTCTTTTCAGAGGTTTTGGGCACTCCTTTTTCCCCATGGACTTCACCAGGGAGCTGTCAGTCCTCAAAACCCAGGGAAAAAAAAATCAAGCTCATTACTCTTCCAAGCGGCAATTACTTTAGATGTTTTAAGTATTAGAACCAGGGAGCCTGGAAGGAAAGGGGAGAGCTAACCTACAAAATAGGCTTACGAATAAACTTATGAATCTAGCATCCATAACCACAGCATGATTGGGAAAAAAAAATAAAAATCAAACAATGAGGCCCTGGCAAGAAAACAAATAGTGTCTTTTGTTTAAGATGTCCAGAACTGCAACTTCATTGTTCAGATGCCTGGCAGGTAAAGATTTCTTTCTTTCCTTCTGTTTTCAATAGACATTTTAACCTTTGCCAAAACTGCCAGTTATGCATTAAGTGTTATAGATGGAAGTAATTTTTCACTATGTTCTGCAGAGCACTTTTAGGGGTGCAATTTCTTAGACTTACGTACCAATTCCTTTTAAACTACATATTCCCAATCAGCTAGTCTTTGTAATGTTCAGAACACTTTGACCCATGCTTAATTCATCAATATTTGTATTTACACAGGGAATACTGTTAACACTACCTGTTTGATCTTTGTTACGGTATGTCCTCTTTGTTTCCCTCAGCCTTTGGCCCAGTACAGAGAAAATAAATATTGGAGCAATTTCATGGTATAGCACAGAGAGAGAAAGACAAGCACTGAGATGGCATCAGATGTTTAGTTTGCACACTTGTAGGTTTGCTATACAAAAACATAAATTAGAGGAGAAAGACATTCAGGAGAAGTTGCAATAGTTCAAATTGTGTTGTACATACCATAACTAAATATTCAGCAGGGAAAAAGCATTGATATCTTGACTAAAGCATAAAAAGTATTGTAAAACCAATTATGTTGAAACATGAGCCAATCTTCTCATCTGGAGAGGAAGGCTTTCAAAAGGCACCATGTTTAAAGAGTAAATGGAGCCTTACTTCTAATCAAAACAGTGGAGAGGTAAACAACCAACAGCCAAATCTGAACAAGGACTTAGGTCATGTCTACAAGGCAACTATAAAAACGTGACTGCCAACACCACTCAAGTAGGCAGCTTAAATTTACTTGAGTTTGATTACAGTACGTATCAGTAGTTTACTGCAATCACTTTTCAAACCCATCAGTTGCTTTCAATTGTTCTGCAGGGTAGGCACACTTAGGCTGGCTTCACACTAGCCACCTGAAGTGCCAGCAGCACAACACAGGTCTAGATTTCTGCATGCTTTATAAAACCTGCCTGGTTTTCTGAGGTTCCAGCAAGTCAGAACCCACTTTGTTCTATGACAACTAATGATCCAAGCTGCAGCTGGCCACCGATTCAAGGTGGGAGCTGTGGGTTTATGTCCTCTTGAGCAAAAGAGGAAACCGAGAAGCCTGGAAGCTCTCTAGGCCGGGTGCTCAGGATCAAAGTTCTGAGTGTGGATGGGACACAAGGCTTAGGGAAATGAATCCTAGTGCAAATTTCAGGTCACAAACCAATGGCATTTTAAGGGACTAGTCAGTTAAAATTTGTCAAAGTTTACATAATAAAGAAGAGGTATAATACTTGAGGCTGAAATTTTGCAAGGAGCTCACATGTTAGATTAGATAAGTGCATGAATCAACAAATATGCTTTGATTTCAAGTATTCATGTACAGTTGATACCAAGTATATTAAACATAGTTGTAAAGTCAAGCTTTGATAATGAAGGGTTAGGTGGCTATATGCCTTCTGCTGCAGAAGCAATGCTGAACATAGTTGTAAAGTCAAGCTTTGATAATGAGGGGTTAGGTGGCTATATGACTTCTGCTGCAGAAGCAATGCTATATAAGCTATCCCATACTGTATTTTGAAAGGCATGTTTCTACTCAGAAATATAGGTGAATACTGGACGGATTTCAGAGGTAAAAAGGACACATTTGAGGAGCTTGCTTTGTAATGTTTTTTTCTGCAGTGAAAGTCTTGATATCTGACATTCATCTGCCTCCTGCCAAGCTGAAACAGGCAGCAAACAAGGTAAAAAAGCTCTGCATTATGTTGAAATAATCCTTAATTTTAGCACTGAAGAGTGTTAAATTTGCATCATGTTTGCTTCTGCTGTTCAAACACACAATATGCTCCATAAAGACTGTGATAACTTTCAGGTGTCTTTGTCGAAAGATAAACCTATTAGACGAATAAACACATAGCCCTGTTTGTCTAATACAGAAACCCCATGTAAAAACGCTGCTAAAGTCTACTTCAGATACCTACTTACTTTAGTGAATCTGGTTCTGACTCCTACTGCCCTTTTGAATTTACCACCCTTAACTTCAGAGATTTTTGAAATAGCCAGGCTATAAACCAAAGACCTACTACTCTGTAATGAGCAGAAGCAATAGATACAAAATTAACTCTTCTCTTTATTATCCAAGGCCAGGTTGGATGGGGCTTTGAGCAACCTGGTCTAGTGGAAGCCATCCCTGCCCGTGGCAGGGGATTGAAACTAGATGAGCTAAACCAACCTAAACCATTATATGGTTCTGGCGGTTCAAAATGCAATGCAAACAAGCTGTCCTTTCCCTAGATTGAATGTCACCTATATTCAACGAGCACCAATGAAAACCAACCAGATATGACCAGTTATGCTTCCCAAACACTTACTCGGTATCTTTCAGCCAAAAATAATTTTTCAGCCAAGTCATTTTTATCCTGTAGTTCTATAAGCAGGACACTGAGAATTCAGAAACGCTTTTTAAACTAAAAACTTTGCTTCATGCTTTATTTCACTTAGCTGGAGTATTTAATAGATAATGATCTTCTTAAAAATATGTATTTTAGTTAAATAGCAGTTCAGACACAACACAGCAACATTTTGGTACAACACCAAAATTAAAGAATGGGGTGAAGGGGAATAAAAAGCCATTTCACCAGAAACAGATGTGGAAAAGTCACAGCCAAGTTCCTGTAGTCTTGACAGATGCTTCAGAAAAACAATACATCTGAACATTCTAAGAACTGGTTTTAAGCATTTTCCACCAAGTTCCTAATTTCTTCCTCAGGAAATTCAGAAATATCCTTCAAATTAAAACAGAAATTCTCACACTGTTAGCTGACCCCAGAAATTTTGTTGTTGCTTTATTATATCAGTGTTGCTTTATTTTACCAATTGTTTCCAAAGCTCCCAGAAAAGGTAGAGTCCCTGTTTCAGGCTTCCAAAAAAAACCCGGACCAACACTTCAGAAAGACTATGACTTTGTGAAAGGATTCCCACTCTGGCTCGTAATGTTTCTGCTGGGGGGTCTTAACACTTTTCAGCCTTGTCCCTCCTCCATGTCCCCTTAACATCTTATTCATGGTGCCAGTGTGAGCCACCAAGCTTCTAAGAACAAACCAGAAAACTTAATGTAAAATAATGGACAGACCCTTAGAGTAACAACATTAGATTTTGCTACTAATATAACAGTAACAAAGATGGAAATAAATAACATTATATACAACAGCCAGAAGGAGGGACTAACTCAAAATTTAGAGTCATGCCATCAACATCCAAGGTAAAAACTAATGTAGTTAAGAAATATCAAACCAGTATCTGTCCATAATTAAGAGGTTAGTTAGTTAGTAGCTAATTATTTTGCCTGTTCACATGATAGCAAGATTTCTGCATTTCTGCTGAAGCCAGGAGAACAACTCAAGGATTCTTGACATCCTTGTGACTTTAAGCTCTTTGAAAAGTAGCACTGAAACTTGTTCTGAAATTTAATTCCTTAGATTTATTTCCTTTCAGATTCAAAGTACACCCATACACTATTCCACCCTTTCACACTGCCATACGCTGGGTTTTTAAAAAAGCATTATACAACAGGCCTTATGCATTCACACCAAGCTGATGTTAAAGAACTCTAAGTTCTGCATGTGATTTCCTTGTTTTCAACACAGCTATTGGGATTGCCAATCCCCAAGAGAGCATACCTGTCTTCAGAGCTGCAGTCAGCTTTGTCCGGAATTCATTCTTCTGGCCCCAACAAGAATGTACATGGCTCATGAACATACTCTATAGGTTCCCATGAGCTGACCCAGCCGATTCACTTTGTCCTAATGCCAGCAATTTCACTGCATCTTAAGGCTATTTACATTCACTGACCATCTGCCTCCACGTGGAAAACCGAGAGCTTATAGATGTTTGTGTCTAAAGGTACCACCTCTGACTATTACAACACCAGTGGAATAGGTCCACTTTATTTCAAACTGCCCATTAGCCCTTTCTTTGGCAATAAAAGAAAAACTGTTCCACTCGTGTCAGCTTTTACAGAGCAATAAACAGCTCAGGAGAAATAACAAACACCACCACCCCTGCTGCCCCAGATTTGTGTGTGAGAATCTGCTTTTGGAACTATCACGTTTATTTTCCTATAAGCTTCAGTTCTAGATGGGAGAGGAGGAAGAGGAGTGGCAGTCTTCTTAGAAGAATGTGCTGAGATGTGTTTGGGTCCAATAGCCAGAGACTAATAATACAGCTAAGAGGAAGGCTTACTGGTGTGCAGTTGTGTATGAGTGTGCACATGCATGTGAGAGGAGCAAATGCCTACTCTGTGTTCTAGGATGGTAAATAATAAAGGATGTGTATCTGGATATCAAGTAAGGAAAGTAATCGTTGAACTTATGTAGCATTTGATGAAGAACAGAATAAAACCCTCTTTATGGTCTTGATGCAGCTAGGTAACTGCCCAGGCTCTTCACTGAGGGTAAAGTTTGTGCATTGTCACTCAAATGCCTTTTAAGGTTAGCATTTTCAGTGCTAGCAGGCAATACTACATGATCACAGGGCACCTTTCTGAAGTGAAAATGAGTACGTGTGGTTTCAAGTCAATGTAACTACTTTTCTGTGCACGTCTTTAAGAACAGATGACCTGTGAGCCAGATAAACGTCAACGGTTCAGAAAAGTAGAAGAGAAAATGAAAACAAACCTTTCTTTTTCTGTAGATGGCTGCTGCAGGTGCATTTATGCATGAAGTCTGAACACACTGGTGATGTAGCCAAAATATGAGTGTGAACATGCAGCTTTCATAACAAACAGCAAAATTAACAAAACCAATAAAAATCAGCCTACTCAATTATAATTGTGTTTGAGATGTGATTAACAGTAGACTATCAGTTCTATCAAGTCACATTAAGTGGTCTATAAAGCAATTCTGATCAATACACTCTGTGTTCTCAGTTAACAGGTGAGTGTGAGAAGTGTTAAAGAGCTGAGTTCACTGATCAAAATCTGCTTGGAAACCAGTACATCAACATGATACATAATAGATCCACAGTTCAATAGGGTGCTCATTTCATTTCAGCCAGGCCAATGAATGGCTTTCATTCTTACATAAACAAGCAAGGTGCTTAGGATGAGTAACAGCCTATTTGACTCCTGGGATCAGTGAACCATGTATCACTAGGACTGAATTCCCCCTTGCCCAAAATGATGGAAGGAGCTCTGCTGAAAGAGTGCTGAGGTGGCTACAAATGAAAGCTGAAGATCTTCTACAGAAATAGATCCAGTTTTGTCTTCGTCTCTTAGTAATTGTCTCTGTGGCAATAAACCACCTTTTCTTTGTTACTATTTTTTAGTGGGAGAAAGGAGGAGATTTAGCTACAGTTGCTGAAACTCCTCTGAGCATCTATTGTTATTACTGTAACGGGATGCTTTTGTACTGTGGCACCTTGTCATTTCCCTCATACAATTTGAATCAATTTGGGCAGGTGCAACTCCATGAAATACAGTTAACTTACGTAACAGAAACATTTATGTACCTATATATTATATTGGTTCTTTCATAATACTTTGAATTAAAGTTGAGAAAATCTCCAGTGAGCAACTAACTGCAGTATAAGACTATCTTGTTTTTATACTTCACTGCTTTGTACTGTACTGCCAGAAAGCTATTTTTAGACCTGCTCTGCAATTGCACAGTTGTTGCTTATATCTCGTCTAAAGGAAGTCAGGTTGCCCTACTGAGACTTCGCCCTTCTCTCAAGGGTAAACTGAAATCCATTAAACTTAAATATATGCTGTAAACCCTGCACATTAGTGGCTGTGATGGAAATATTATGTAGTTATTTATAACAAGATATCCATTTGAGGAAGTGAAATAGATAGGCATATCTGAAAATTATTGCCTCTTCATTCTCCTCTTAAAGTCATTGCCTTTATGTCTAAAGCTTGGAAGTTTCTTTTGCTGGCACCATGACAAAGTAAGCAAATGTATGTCCACAGAACAGACCAGTGCTGCCTACAGCCCCACACCAAATAACTTGTGAGAGGTAGCACAGACATTCAGCCAGATCCTATACTGCTCCAAAGAAAACCACACATATTTCTGATTACGGGGGATGTTTTTCAAATGCAGCTGCTCATATTACTGGGGATAAGTAAATAGCAGAGGCAGGGAAAAATGTTAATTTCATCTACCTATGATATAGCTAGATAGGCATATAGCTATAATGATAGAGATTAGTTTCTATGCACACACATAGGCACACACACACACAAAGTGATTGTAAAATTGACTATAGATACAGTGAAGGTGTCTTGTCCTGACTCTGCTCTTATAAGTTACTCAGATTCAGGTAAATATTATTTAACCATCATCTTTCGTAGTTGACGCTAAAATAGGTAACTGAAGATGGAGGAAACATGAAAGGAGGAAACAGAAAATCTCACTAAAGGATTCCTTCGAGACCTTCTATAACATACCAGCCATGCTGTAAGATACAAGTGCCCCTGAACTAACAGAATAGTTCTTCGGGTATTAAGTAATCTCCTCCAGTCTTCTAGCAGTCCTCTTCTCTGAATCTATGTTGTGCATCCAAATGTACTCAAAGTTTAAGGGGAAGTGTTACATCTGAAAGCAACACCCAGTGACTTACAGAGAGGACCTACTTAGCTGTGGTTTCCCCTGCTATTCTTTGGAAGGATCCTGTACAGTCCTCACGTTAAATCCACTTTGATGAAATTTACACACACACCAGATGCAGGAATTGACCTTGTCAATGTCTCAGATAAGTCGTTCTGCCTTCATCAATCTACAAAAACATTCTTTATAGCTTATGGAGAAAAGCAAAGAGATGCACTAACAGACAGCTAGTTGATCTTACAACTCTTGATGGTCTCTGCAGTCAGCTGTCTTATAAAATGGTGAGAAAACCAGCCACAGTAAAATCCTTAACAGTAAGAGCTAAAGTTGTTAGACTGAAACTGCAGCTTTAATTATTCTAGCTCAAAATTCTGAACAAGATTATGACTACTCTGAAAAAAATAGAATATAGACAGCAGCCACATCTAGGTTTGTCAGTTGTGAAGCTGAACCTCAAGGCTTCTGCTTTGCGCGTTACTATAAAAGAAGGCAGGCATCATGAGTGAAAAATACAGTATTAAAAGATGTGTGTGCATATATGTATGTGAAAATATGTTGCCTCTCTTCTTGCAACCACTTACTGCTGATCTCCAGTCTACTTTAACCAATCTGTGCATTATCTGTATTATAGTCTCATACATTTGGGGAAAAAAAACCAGATGTCAACAAGGGAAGGTTGCATAGTGAGTAACAGGACAGTATTGCTCAGTATAAGAAAGATGAAAAAACAAAGCTGGGCATGGCACTTGACTGCTACTTGGGCAGATTCTCCTCCCATTTCTCCTAGCTTATCATGAATGTTTTGTGAGTTTGACACCACAAGTGAGACTGTTGCTCTTCTAGCAGTGGGAAGAAAAAATGAGGAGGTGCGTTTTATTCAGATAATTGTGGACAAATCAAATGTACCCTTGAGAACAGAACTATCAAAAAATAATTGCATTAAACCCAGGTAATCCTGAGCTAGAATGACATGGTCAGGGTATAGAATTATTTTTCTAATGTTACATTGAACTAGGCTCAGAGAGGCCACATGGGAAAATGAAATTGATGCTTTGAGGAATTTAAAACAGTTGTGATTTTACTAACATGTATCTATTCTGGCAGACAGGAGCATGTATTGTATATATAAACGCCCAGGATACATTTTGCTTGAAGTTCAAAGCCCAAGCTGTCACATTTCCATGGCCATTTGCAGTGTCTCAAAAACAGAGTTCATGTGCAAAGAAACCTTGAGACAGACACCTTGAAATAAGACAGACAGGTAAGCAGGGACCAAGAGCTGTTTCAGAGATGCAAAACCAAAATATGCCAAGACACTGAAAAAGTTTGTGTCAGCTTCTTGTCCTGCTTTACAAAACATCCTGAATTCAAACAAGCTAGTGTGCATAAATTGAAGAGACTTTCCCCCCTCCAAAAAGCATCTCATCCACCTTAAACCCAAGAGCGGTAAAACTGATAATACTTTTGCTCCTTCGGCTATTTACCTCCTTTCTATTTAAACACACACTACAGGCAGAACTGTGATTACCATGATTAGTAACACCATCCCACCATCTTCCTCTCCAGACTTGCCTCCCACACTGAATTCTGTTCAACACTTCCTCTGATCCAAGGATGCATTTGTTTCAGTGTGACTCCCCCCTTTCCCATGCACACCACATGTCACTGCTCAACACATCCCCCAGAGTATTCTGTAGCTTCCCAGGTGCTGCGTACTGGTACCTTACCTGTTGTCGCCGTAACTACATTCCTGGTACTGGACATACAGTGTCCCCTTTGTTTGGTATCATCTCTAATTGAGTAGAGGGCTGGAGAAAAGGCCTGCACTGTGGTCACCTGCAGCTCCCAGCTTGCCCCTCATGAAGCAACCCTATTTGTGCTGCTTTGTAGTCGAATAGCTCCCACTCCCCGCAGGCAACTCTTCATTGCAGCAGCAGCACTAGATTTGCTTGACAGGGAGCAGACACAAAACCAAGATCATCTCCTTTTCCACATGACCTACCCCTATTTTACTCTTGCTGCTATGCTCACAGAGCTAAGCATGTCCACAGTGCCATCAATGTATTAAAAGAAGAAAAAGCACAGGGGCCTAAAATACCAGACTGCAACAAACCAGTACAATGAAATGGTTTAACCACCTCATAAGACAAAAGGAGTTCTTAAGGGTACATAGGATGAATAAGCACTATCAGATTCTTCTCTATCAGTTTTGGTATTTTGTATCCAAAAGGGAAGACCTAGGAGAGCATTTTCTGACCATGGTTCTATCGTGATGATATCAGGATGAGGCATAAAACACTTCCCATAACCTGCAGAAAATCTAAACATTTCAAAAGAATCCTTATCCCGAACCAGGAAGGGGGAGGGAGGGAAGAAATTAGAATGTCAAAGAGTTCACGGTACAGAAATCCTTTCTTACATATCCAAAGCAAATTAAATTCATTTGTTTTGTTTCAGTAACTCATAATATTCTACTTCGATAAGAACTGCTTTTTATTTGAGTTACTTTAAAGGCGAGATTAAAAAAAATAAAACATTTGCTACCACAGAACTGGAATTTCTCAGTTTGCCATGTCAAACAGTTTTACAACCCCAAAATGTTCGTCCTCTGTTAAATTACCCATGCTTTCCGTGCTGGCACTTGGTGAAGCCCATTCTCCAGCACCAGACTTCCTCCAGACCCTACAGAACAGCTTAAGGCACCCACCTCAGCACTGACAACTCCAGGATGGAATCAAACATTTCAAAGCTAGTTTGAAGGGCAAGCGTTAGAGATGCTGGAAACACAAAAGCTGTACTGTAGCCCTCAAATGACCACAAGCAGCCATAACAGGCAAAGATTAAAGCAGTTTGTCAGGCTTTCACAGAAGCTTCATCTTCCCTATACAGAAATACAAAATCAATGCTATGTTTTTGTGCAAAGGAATGTCCCTTTGATCTTCTAGTCTTTGACATCTACACACAGCACTATCTATCTGAATATTTAACTGTGTTAATTTCTCTCCTGAGCAGAATATATGCTAAAATCCAGCAATGAACAAAGCACTTAGGGGAAAAAAAAAAAAAAAAAAAAAAGGCAAGCAAACAAAAGCCCCGACATCCTAAGTAATCTTTGGCGTCAGAGGTCAGATGCACCACTAAAAGGATAAATACATATTCTTTTAAGGTTTTTTGCCCACCTGTTTTTTAGTGATTTCTGCTTGTTTATTCTTCCTCTTCATCATTCCTTGTGGGAAATCCCAGGTCAACCACCATTTGCAAAGCTGCTAGCCAAGGTTTTTCAGCACTCTGGGCTGACACTGCAGGTTCTTCTTAATTGCCACTAGAGGAAAAAAACAAACCAAAACCAGTGGTTTTCAGGCCATATTTTTTAATTACTAGCTTAGCTCTTTTTTAAATGTGATCTATTATTTAAAGCTCTCTTTTTGACTCCCGCTGTATGCGAGTTGCATTCAAGGCCTGTCAGGAATAAAACTTGTCATTTGGAAGACAGCCACTGTTAGCTTTGAGAAAGGTTACCAATACTTAACCTCCTTCTGTGAGAAAAGACAACACCCAGGAATAGGGGAGGCTAACCCAGCTGTACTCATTGTGGCTGAGATTGTGGCAGCTCTCTCCCATATGAGACAATGCTACACCATTAACACAGAAGTGTGCTGACAAAACCAGAACCAAGGTGTCACCACAAGCACTCCAAAGGGGTGGGCACTTGCAAATCCAAATGGCTGTTTCAGGAACTAAATACAGAGATAAAGAATTAATTTATGCACTCATTCTCCAGAAAGACACAACTGTATAATTTAAGAGGTACCAAGGTTTACAGAAGAAGGAATGGGAATTAGGACTTCTGTAATGGATTAATAGTCATGGGGAAGTGTTTTGGTGCAGTGATGCTGCTTTGACAAAACATACACTGCCAGTTTTCTCTGGCATATGATCCAAATATATTCGACCCAGAGTTTCAGCAAAACTAATCCTGCAATGGAGGATGCCCTTTACTTTGCAAAGTCTTTATCCTATACTTGAAAGAAATAAAAGGGCAAACAATTTCTACAGTGAATAGCATTAGAAGTATTCCTCTCCTAAGTAACCCAATAGAATTCTATATGTACGCCACTTAACATTTTATAAAAGTAGCTGCCAGCTGTCACAGGGAGCAAAATCCCTGCAGTACCTAAGGGTTGGAAAGTACCCTTTGGTTTTGTAACTTGCAATAACAGCTGGTATTTTGGCAACAACTGCAACCAGTCCTTCTTTTGTTTCTTTGTAAATGAAGCTTTATACTGTAAAGCTTCTTTGTGTGTGGTTCTAAAGAGAAAATAAGTAGGAAAATGATGTCTGACCTCATGGCATTTGAGGAGGATCATGCTGGACTATATTGTTTCTTGTTGCTGGTTGGAGTGGCAGCAAACAAGGTATTCTATCAGCGGCTTTTCTTTCTTTGTCAGAAGCATTACCAGAATGGATGACATGGGTTGTTCTCATCACATTCTCATCAACACACTCTATTCTAAAGCACCATGAGTTTTTCCATTCCTTGATATTTTATAGAAAGACACATGGAAACAAGCAAAAAAACCTTCATATTGACTGTTCATGTTAGATCACAGCTTTCAGGCATGACTTCCAATGTATATTAAACCACTCATGATTACCCCACAGTCCTGAGGTCAGTAGGTTTATACTAGCTATACTTATTCTTGCACCTTTCCACCGTAAAAAAAAAAATAAAACAGCTTAAAATCTACACAGAGGAGAGGATCACCTAACTTGAGCCCACATGTACTGCCTGCTGTTTAGTTTAGGTTCTTTATGAGTAGAAACAAAGTGAATATCATTGAATGCATGAGGACAGAATCATATTACTGAACTAGGTATATGATAGCAGGTGCCTGTATAAATTGCCATGACAGTGTGCCAAGGAAGACATGACACCTACATTCCCTCATGTAGATCAGGAGGGAGAGGAAACTAATAATGTTTCTCTTATCTAATATTTTTTTCATAGCTGATTTGCAGGGCATGTTTACAGGGAAATAAAGACTAAGAAAAAATCATACTGGCAAGGAGAGAACCAAAATGGATATGGTCTGAATAGCACGACTGTCACATATATCAAGTTCCAGATGAGTAACAGGCAAACATTAAAAGGCTTGACTCCTTTTATGCACTCTCATCTTGTACATTTAGGAACCGACTCCAATCTACCTAAGCAAATTGGGGAGGGAGAAAAAAAAAAAAAAAAAAAATCAGTGTTCTGCAATTCAGTTCTTTAACCATTTCCCATAAGAATCTCAACAAGTTTACTCACAGTTATATTACCTACAGTGGAGACAAGCACCGGGCCTTCAAAAATGAGGTTGATCACAATGCAAATCTGTGATTTTGGATACCCAGGTTTTCAACTGGTTCTCTGGTCCCAAAACCTCGCAGTAGGATTTTCAGAAGCATAATACTAATTTCTGTCACTGTCTAATTCTGTCATGGCATCTCTTCACTTTGAAAACCACAATTTGCATGAACTTAAGCATCTAAATGCAGCACTGGCCTGCAGAAACTAGATTCAAGCTTGCATGACTACCATACCTTCAGAAAAGACCAGGAGAGCAGTTAACATCTCTCAACCATCAAGCTAATGTCAGAACAGGTATGCAAGAAGGTACGTGAATAACCTCAGCAGCAGTATAGACCTAATTAAACATCTATTTCACTTCCTGAACCCCAGTTTTAAAGATATTTCCATAAATCAACCTGCCTTTGTACTTAAAAAACACTAAATAGTTATTCCCAATGTTGTTTGAAAAGACAGACACTTTCTTTAGCCACTCATGAGGGAAACCTTGGTAGCTTGTGAGTGGAGGTGAAACATGCCATCCCCTCTCGTAGCAGCCACACTCCTGCATCTCTCCTACCCTAGGCAAAGACAGAAGGTGCCCAGGTCAGGGTAGCTTTCTCATAAAAGCAGCTGTGCTGTGTGGTAGGTGTAAGAAGAATTTGACTGCAGCCAATTCTACACGGAGAGAGTAGTTGCTCTGCTTGGAGAGGAGTAGAATTTCACCACAGCTGTGAGAAAGCATCCTCAGATCAGTTCCTGAGTGGACAGAACCACAGTGAATTAATTACTTTATTCCAGAATATGACTACTGTTTCAGAATTCCTCTGACAGGTCAAGAATTATTTTTAAGTTACGAGACATTATAGTTCTTCACAGCCCACAGAGTTTCTGCCTCAAGTATTACAATTCTAAGTTTATTGTGAGATTCAGTAGTTGTTAAAAACATGTTGGGTGGAACATTAAGATTTTAGTGGAATTGAGTCTTGAAGGGAATTGGGTGTTCCATCCGAGAACTTCATAAATAATCTGAAAATCAAGGTAAGCTGCTCTCACACTCACACACACCACTAACATATTATTTATCCTACAGACAATTTGAAGACATTATTATTCCTTTGTTAACTTAAGCAAAGAGATTCTAAAGAGAAACGTAAATAAATAGCAAATAAATTTAGTTATAGCAAATAAGTTTAGTTTTCTTCAGTATATCTGAAGTTAAGGCTGCATGGCTAACACCTTTTGATCCCACTGATAATCAAGAAGTTCTGAGTCACATTTTGGCCTCCCTACTAATATTGGTAAAGAGAACGGGACTTCCAAAATACTCAGAAGCAGGAGAATGAACAGTAAGGAATCTGAGAATGACATGATAATAAGTATGAAATCTTTCAGATGAAGCAACTTTCAGAACTCTGAGGGAACCTGCAGAGGAAGTCACTTGAAGCAACAGTGATAGTGGTGCTGGTTATCAGGCAACATGCAGACAGATCTTGCTTAGTCTGATTATACATCATCCTACGCTCTCTTCACCCCAAAGTGTTTTAAGCCATCTGTTATGGAAGGTCAGAATTGGTCAGAAATAAAGACAGAGCTACTGCATTGTCTTCTGTCAAATTCTTCTGTGCCTGGCAGTCTACACAGACTTGACAAGAGGAAGGCAGCCATATAAACAGTAAGACTGTAACACTACATCCCACTCTATCTCATGCGTTTCTTTTGCTCAGCCACTGTCCAGTCTTACAATTAGTTTTTAACACCTCAAGTCTGAATGATACAATTCTGACTGCAGCTAGAGCTCAGACCCCTTGGAAATCATTTCAGGTTTCATGTCTTCCACCACCATTGGTGTTTCAAAGTAATGGACTAGGGGACATTATTACAAATGCAGCCATAATCCTAATATTTTATGGCTCTTGATACTAAATGCAGTCCACTTAAGCTTTGATTACATCCACAGGTAAGCATGAAGGTAGAGCTATTTCTTAAAAGAAATAGGTTATTCAGCCCAAGTGGGGCTGTGCCAGAACCCTCCTGGCATGCAGCTAATTAATTACTCCAGTTTCAAACAAGCACCATTTTTGATTAGCTCTAGTTTTTCATAAGACACAGTAGTGATCGAGGAGATGTTTCTACCCGAATGCCAGACTTGAGCAATAAAAGTCTGTGATTGCTTCAAGAAGCAGGGATCCCTGAATGCTGTTTGAGAACAGCATATTCTTTGATTTGGACTCATGAAGATGGGCTTAACATCCTTCCCAGAGAGTATAGCTTACCATCAGCCCCAGGAGAAGTGACAAAAGCAGTGCTGTAGCAGGTGCCATCACTAATTTACTGTTACTGCTAAAGCCACTATCCATAGGTCCTGATAAGGGTTGGCTGAGATTTTCTCATCAGTTGTTTCCTTTTCCCATTTTGCTAGACATTTCTGACACTGAGATTTGTTATTCACAAGTTGTCTTTGTCTAGGAGCTGGGGATAAACCTTTTCAACACAGACTGTGAAACAGAAATAGAGAAAATGAGTTAGAAATTGAAATGACAGCTTTGGTGATGGCTTTTTGTTCATCTAGTCACTGTGCTGTAGTGCAGCTGAATGAACCGTTTCCAGTGTACTTCAGAAAAAACGTGAAAGAGCAATGAGTACGTATTTCTTTTCTCCTTTTAGTACAGCATATGATGTCTTTAATGCTATTTCAATTTGCAGAAATTAAATTGCTACCAAATTACCCTTATAGTACAAGCTGTTATTGTCTATGAAGTTTGAAAGCAGTAGTATATACAAAAAAATAACTTAGCACTTGACCTCCCAGGGAACCACGGGTAACCTCAGAGAAAATTATCAGCTTGAATAACTCCTATCATGTCTTGCTCAATTCACTTTTTACACTGTCTGTTCAACTGGATCAATATAGCATAAAACTAGTTGTGTAAATGTGTTGTAAACTGCTTTCCAAATACAGCTCTTGGTGTCTGATACTGATGTTTAGGGGAATTTAGAAGGTATCCGACATGAGGTCCCTAGCTTCAAGCTGTCATGAATACGAAGAACTCACTAATTAAAAGCCTGATTTAGAACTGCATCTCAGTATTCGGGGATTTCAAGAAATCCTGAAGCTTGGGCTTGCTTCAGGGCAATTTACAAACCAGTTAAAATTAGCAGCATTTGTGTTCCATACACAAACTGTCTTATTAGGAAAAATAATACGTACTTGCATATAGATCTATATAGAGAAATCATGTTGCACATATCTGTTTAGTAATTAATAAATGTAACCATACAAATATTCTTAAAAGAAACGGGGAAGGAAATAGTAAACACAAGATACATTAAATTTTAACATGGACTATTATCTCTATGAGCTGTGAAGCTCCTGGAAAATCTATAGACAAAAGTCATTCTAGACACTTGTAATGGTCATGATCAATGTTAGGTTACGTAATTATGGATCTTGATTTTATGGTTAAAACATTTCCTACAAGAGATCAAAACATGAAGCAAACTGTAATGAAGAGCACACAAAAGAGAGAATGGGAGACAATCTCAAATTTCATTTTGTTTTTAGCAAGAGTACTCAGCTTAGGCTGATACTTCGAACAGACCCTGTGTTCATGTGCAGGAGTTATGAAACCACTCACGCTGAAACTGGTGTGGGATGGCACAGTAGAAGTGGTAACAAACAATGGGACCCACATCTGTATGTTACACTGAGAAGAAAAGAGCTTATGCAAAGCTGCTGCCCATACCTTGATAGATGTAATTTATTCCAGTTTAAAATATAGCTGGTGTGAGGAAACCAACAGCTCACCACTGCATTCCTCCACTGAGAGAAACAAAAGCTAGTGCTTTGCTTCTTATTTCTATCTCATACCTGACCAGCCATGAATTTCACATTTACTGAATTAAATCTACTGCTTACAATACTGTGACTTCACTGTGTGAAGGCAGAGACAATGTCCTGTTTATAAAAACACACACAGTACTTGTAGTTATGTTTGGCCCAAGGTGCTGAATGCTGTTCTGACTACCTCAAAGAAATTACAACTGAACTATTTCTATGAAGAAATTATCATTTTATATATATAAAATGTAAGCTCTGTCCTCTGGCTTCATGAAAAGTATTAAAACACAGAAGAAGTTTGCATTCAGTCAAGAGCACAAAACAGCACAGTTGACACAAACCAACGAACACTAATTTGGGGTTTTTTTTCTTCTTTTCCTTTGTTCCCATCCCTTGGGATTTGGTGCCAAAGTAAGTTTTGATAAGTAAGTAATAGCTACCTGCTAGAGATTTATAATGGTCTTGGAAAAATACCTTAACTTCATTCAATAGACAGGAAATGGAGGCACAGAAAGACAAAGCAAGCTGGTAGCTGATCCAACAGAACAGTAATAGGAATAGAAGTCAGCATCCCTGAACCACAGCTCCAAATCCTAGCATCCAAGACACACTATTTCTCGTAATTCATAGTGACATACAAAAATGCATTTTTCCCCTCAGAAAACCCCTTGTATTGTTTATACTGCTATCCCCTGTTGAACCATCTCCACACTGATGCTTTTAATGCACCAATATAGTTTTCTGTTACACTGTAGAGCTGCATCCCAGATAAACACGCTGAGGGAAGTCTAATTATGAGTGTATTGGAACCTGCTCATTTAATTTATAGTTTAATGTTCTCTGAATGCAACCTTTAAAATGAGTGAATACTGTAACTGATCCACTGTGAACAAACTACTTGAATTAATTTCACTCCTGCCACAAAGCCTTGTCTTGAGACTTCAGGCCCCAGCATTAAAGGTAAGTAAGAAAGGATTTAAGAAAACAGTAATGAGCAGATCAGTAACATGTATTACAATAAATACCCATTTTTACACGCATGCAAAAATGCATACAAGATGACAAACTCAGATAGGACTGAAGCCTGCCCAGTTGCAAGGTGACACAGAATCTGCTTGGATTCTCTATTATCTCTTGTCTGAGTAAAACAGACTTGGGAGGCAGTGGCTGCTGTGAAGATTTAGTGACCTCTTATTTGTACAAAGCCAGACCCTCTGGAAAAATTAAGCAAGCTGTAATCAAAGTATCTAATCAAACTACAAATCAATCACTTCTCCAAGTATTTCCACTGTATCAGACCCACAGAAACATGAGATTGCCTACTGGCCTCCCAGCTTTTAAAATTTAGAGGAAATTGTCCTCAAAACAAAGGCCTATTCCACCCTGGAAATCCACAGGCAAGGGTGCACCATTCCCATGCTGATAAGGGGACATTCTGCTCCCGTGTCCCAAAGAAACCAGAAATATAGAATGAAGTAAGTTCATCACTAAGTGACCTTCGCAGCTCCTCCTGTAAATTGCATCCATCTCAGCAGCCATGAATCTTGAACCAGAGTCAGCCTCTACCTCCCTCTCCCAAAGTTATTTTTTCTGTCCCTGAGGAAAGCTATTGTTCACAACAGTATTCTGCATGGAATATAGTTAACATAACGTAACGTATTAGAATACATGTAGCCATTGTTATTGGAATACTTTTTGCCCTAAGTCAGAAAAACTGTTTAGGATTTCCTGGCCATCTATTGCTGGAATTTTACTATACCTGTACAGAAATGTCACTTGTTGCCTGACACACTACTTCAGTATGGTGCCTTAGCAAGCTTTGTCCTGCTATTTTCTTTTTTGCTTTTCCACTTATGTAAAGCCTTGTGTACAGTAAGACAGGACTATTGCATTTTCTTTTTTAAAATATTCTTCTCCTCCTCCCAAGAAAAATACCCTTTATACTGAGTAGTATAGCTGCCTGCAGCAGCCTTGCACTTGGTTTCAGGAGTCTTACGTCCGACATATATACAAAGTCCAGCCCATTAAAACTGAGTTTTGTGAACCAAGCCTTATTTTCCAAAAGCGACTTCAATGCTTTTTAAAGACATCACTGGAAGAGAAGACGACCAAAAAATTCCAACCTCCTTCCCAAAAAAAACCCCCCACACACCAAACAACCACCCCAAAAATCCCACCCCAAAACCTAGAAAAGAAAGAAAAAGAACTAGCGCTTATAAGACCTGACCTTGAAATTAAAAGCTCTTCAGAGACCTCCTATTTCAGCTCTGTGAGGCTTCCCATGGTGGAGCTTTAGATTAAAGCTTTTAATGAAGCTCAACTGCAGAACACAACAAAATACAAGTCTTTTATCACTGTTTTGCTGAATTACAATTAATTTCAGCTGATAGAAAAACAGCAAAGAACATTGGATAAACAGCAGCAGCTGTAAGAGGCCAATGTAATTTCAGCACTAATTTGCACAGCATGGAAGTTCCCCACACACACATTTGCCAGTCCCAGCTCTCTAATGGGTGTGAGCTCCCTGGCTTCTCTTTCCAGCAGCCTTGGGTGTTGGGAAGTGTCAAAGCTATCTGAGTTTCTAATGTCTGCTACATTAACAGTAATGGTTTCCATCTCCATTATTAAATCCTTAAGACAGAGTCAAAAGTAAACATGAAAGTTACTTTTTCTTTTATTCTACCACTTGTGCATTTTCAATATTATGGTTATCTGATGTTTCTTCAACCAAGCATCAGCTCTGGAGGGAACAACTTCACTTGAAACAAATCTTAGAAAATTTCTTTAGTCTCACCTTGAAAGATCACAAATAACTTTATAACAAGTGAACACGTAACACCCCCTCACCTCTCAATTCTGGGACAAAAAAATAAAACTAAAAAGCCTGTTTGAATCATAAGAAACAATAGGCTGTGTTTTACTTGTTGGAAACTGAAATGATGGGATAGATAAGTAATATGCAGTTACTCAGTTGCCTGGAAAATTGGCAAGCTGTTCTAAGACTGTACTGGGTCTGGCTAATACTGAGTTAACTATTTTCATAGCAACCCCTGTGGTGCTGTGGTTTGGATTTGTGACTAAACAGTTTTGATAATACACTAGTATTTTGACTATTGCTAAACAATACTTGCACAGCACCAATGGGTTCTTCTTTTCCCATCTCTCCACTAAAAGTGAGCTGGGGGTCAGAAAAAGTTGGGAGGGGGCACAGGGAGAGCTGACCTAAATTTGCCAAAGGGATGCTCCATACAATATAACATCATAGTTAGCATTAAAGTGGGGGTAGAGGAAAAAAGGCGTAGGGTTCCTTGGCTTTCAATGTGACCATTACTTAGCGACTGGCTAAGCATTGGTCTGCTTGTGGGAGATGGTGACTGACTGATTTGCTTTGGTCCTTTGGGGTTTTTTAGTGGCTTTGTGTGGGTTCTTTTATATTTTCTTTTTCCTTCACCTGTTAAACTGTCTGTTTTGTGTCATGAGTTTTGTGTCAGTGTTTCTATTCTTTCCTGTCCCATTTGGTTGGGGTGGGAGAGGGAGCAGTAAGTGGCTGTGTGCATGTTCAGCTGATGGCTGGGGTCAAGCCACCAAAAAAAGGAAGGAAGAAGAGTAAAGGCAAAATTATTCCTCTGGTAGAAACATTCACTTTCAGATAAAAGGGGACACGTTCAGAGTAATACAGATGAAATCCTGTACATGTACAAGAGAAGCACATCAAATGAAAGTCACTGTAAAAGGAATTTCGTTTGTCTTGAATTGTATTTAAATGAGGGAAAAAAAAAAAAAGAACTAATCCCAAACTGAAATATCAAAATGTCACATTAAAACATATTTAAGAGAAAATCCGTCCTACCTTTCCTGAAATATCTCTTTCTTTTCCAAACCCAGTCCACCCGCTCTGGTCTGAGGTGGGAAGAAGCTCTCTCGGGCTCTGCTCTGAGGGGGAAGAAGCTCTCCCGGGCTCTGGTCTGAGGGGGAAGAAGCTCTCCCGGGCTCTGGTCTGAGGGGGAAGAAGCTCTCCTGGGCTCTGGTCTGAAGGGGACGAAGCTCTCCTGGGCTCTGGTCTGTCAGGCTGGGTGTACCTGCCACTGCCATTTCCAGCCCTTTAGAATACTTTTTAAAATATTTATTAATGTTTGTTTGGTATTACAAATTCCTACTTTATTTTTATTACTTATAATAGTTGATTTTCCAGCTTTACTGCATTTTTATATTCCACTCAGTATCTGCCTCCCTTTCACTTTACAGTGAAATAAACCTCAGGGCAGTGTCTTGTCCTTGATACAGGCAGAATCTCAATGATAAATAGCCATTTGACTTAGGAAATAAGATTAAACTTAGCTCCACTAACATCAGTGTGGCAAAATAATCAGTGATATTCATTTCAATCCACACAAATTCCCAGTTCAAACTCACACTAGCTCATCTTTAGTATGTACTCATCTCCAGCACGCTCACTGGGACCTGAGCCTGCTTGATTATACGTTCTTTCCATTCAAGACTTCCTACAGTTCTGCTACATTATTTTTGCCACCTTCTCTCTCTCAATTCAAAATCCTAAATACTCAACAGTGGCAGCTTCACGTACTAGTACTACAACATTTCATAGGCAACTTCTGTGCCTTTTTCTAAGAGCTCCTGGAGCTTCCATGATGATCAACCCAGTCATCATATCCTCATCATTCATGGGGTTTAACCTTATCAACAGTATTTCTGTTACCTTAAATTCTTCTGTTATGTGAGATGTAACATCTCCAAGAGTGATTCAGAGCTTTATATCTTATTGAAACCCTCCTGTATAGGAAATACCAGAGTGAAAAGAGTTGTCATACTCCACTGCACAAAATTAAAGAGGAACTGAAGGATATATTGGGAAAGACTAATTGCTTGGTTGTGAATGGAAATATTATATACAGTGATACCACACTCATGGCCACCTACCAAAGCACATCTTCATATTAATCTTGTGAATAGCATTCAGAATTAATTAGAAATTCAAGCACTATCATTCCTTCTAAAACACAAATGGTTTATTTCAGCCGTAACCAGAAAGATAATAACCAGCACAAGCATTTGAAGGGAAATCATGTTCCAAGACAGCAGCGGTCAGAAGCCCCAGTGCCTTTGCACTACTGATGAAGCAGAGCAAAACTCTTTCACATGTCAGCCTGGATGAAAACCATTCCTGGAAAGACATGCATCTCAAACTGGCACGGTGTGAATAGCTCACCTTGAACATGATTCATGTTTCTGTTTAAGATTCTGGCAAGTAAAAAATTTTTGCTCCCAGCTCTTTGCCAAAAACTGTGGTTGACACTCAGCTGCTGCCCCATCCCCTGAACTTCATACCTTGAAGTTTTAGAGAAGCTGTTCCTAAGGTTAAGCCTTCTAATAATGAGGAAAAAGGAGCACTTTTTACATAGTAGCTCACATTCTTTGGCTTTAACCTTTTGCTCATCCACACACCACTTTCATCTGCTTAATACATGTAGGTCAGACATTAACTTAGGCTAAACACAGACTAAGATTAACCATTTTCATGAGTGTGTGACTAGTGCAGAATTGCCACAGCCAGCTAATGACTTCAGTGCTGCTGTAGTGGTTTGAAGCAGCTCAAGGTCCACTCTCAGTTGTATTTGACAAGCATCACACCCAGTGCCATAATTTTTACACCACAGTGCAGGAATTACTGGAAAATAGTTTTAAATATACTTCACTTATGATGAACTTCTTAAGATTACAGTTTTTAGCACCTGTCAGAATTCCAGCTCCTTGAGTACAGGGAAAATGAATGGGATAGGAAATTACATGAGAAAAGGTTTACTTGTGGGTATATTTGTATTTCCAGTGATGAATAAAAAAACTTTTAATAAAAAAATGTTGCCATTGCTGCCTTTACAACTGTAAAGAGTAAATACAAAGGTGAGGAGTTGTTTCCCTTCCCCCTCCCCAGCATTTCAGAATTCTTGGGAACCAGTATCTAATCTGTGGCTCCTGTCTCTCTTCCTCTTGTACTTTTATGATTAATTTCTTGATGAATATGATTCTGATGGCTTTAGCCATTAAGATGAAGGAAAATAGAACAGCTTATTGTCTCCCATATCAAGTGAAGCATAATAATTAACAGTATTAATGGGTTTTTCTTTAACAGTATGTAAGACAACCAATTTTGAAGCTCACCTCTCAGCAAAACAGACAATTCAATCTCTGTGAAATTTCACTTCAAACAGGTTTCTGAGGTAACAAAAGACAGAACCTGGGATATCCAGGTGACTTACCTGCTTCCATATTTACCTTTTGAATGCCTGCAGTGCAGCCATAGTGGAAGAATTTTTCCTTATGTGTGAATATAAGTGATGATACTCCCTGTCAAAACACACCACAGAAGTACTGAGTTACATAAATGGTTATTAATATGGGCACAGCTTAAAGCAGGCAGCAAAATGCTGCTTTGTTACTATTCTTATTCCCTGTCACCACCCTCAATGGCCCCATTCAGTACTTCCAAGTGCTTGACTCTTCCAAACAACATGAAGCACTCTGGTTTATGAGCAGCAGGTCCTGACAGCAGCAAGAACATCTCTCAGCCATATCTTGGTCCTGTGACAAGCAGGACTTTGTGATCCCACAGGCGGTTCAGCAAGCAGAGCCTGCAAAAACCTTCATAGTGAGGGGTCAGGAGTTTGCCCTGCTGGATCTGCAGCCCTGGTTCATCTCAGAAGAGACTGGGAACATTGAGCTTTTTGTTCAGCGGCTCCTTGGTCACTCAAGTCCTCTATTTCAAGCCGGTTGCTAACCACTTCAAATGAAAGAATAGTTCTTTAGCAGAAAGCCTCCTGAAACAGGGTCTTACTTCAAACTAGCTGCTGTGTAGGCCCTGGTGCGATACTGAAATTTGTGGGGAGGGCTCTTACTAGAAGCAACAATACAAATATTGGCAGAAGAAAGTGTGATACCATACTTTTTTCATACAAAATAATGGTGACTTATTCACAGTATTTCTCAAGACAAAATACCATTACAAATATATTTTACTAGCACATGTAGTCTTTTTAAAGAAGTTGTTAGAAATCCAATTAATTTGTTTATACTCCTCAGTGCATTTGCTACAATAGCAGTGATCCAAATTTTCTGGAGTTTAAAATAATGTACTGGTTTTGGCTGGGATAAAGCTAATTTTCTTTGCAGTAGTGTGTATGGTGCTATGTTTGGGATTTGTGACCAAGCCAGTGTTCATTACACGCTATTGCTGACCTCTGCTTACACAGCATCGAGGCCTTTTCTGTTTCTCATATTGCACCTCCAGCATCTAGGCTGGGGATGGGCAAGAAGCTGGGAAGGGACACAGCTAGGATGTTGACACAGATTAACAAAAAAGGCATTCCATGCCATAAGATATCCTGTTTAGCAATAAGAGCTGAGGGAAAGAAGGATGAAGGGGTGACATTTGGAAGTATGGTGTTTGTTTTCCCAAGTAAGCATTGAGCCTGATGGAGCCCTGCTCTCCTGGAGATGGCTGAACATCAGCCTGCTGATGGAAAGTAGTGAATGGTTTTCTTATTTCGCTTTGCTTGCATGCACAGATTTGCTTTAGCTATTAAACTGTCTTAACTAAACCCATGAGGTTTTTCATTTTTACCATTCCAGTTCTCTCCTTTATCCCACTGTGTTGGGCTGAGCTGCCTACTGGGTTAACCCACAAAAAATAATGATTGTTCTACATGTATAGAACACACATCACCCCCAAAAAATGAGGAATTTAAGCAAACACTTCTGCTTTTCTTACCCTCCGCTGACTTCTTGGTTCCACATACCCTCAGAATTTAACTATAGACTTTAAAATACATGGAAATCAGGCCTCAGCTGTTGTACTTGTAATTTCTCAATCTATGGGCACAGATAACATAACCTTTATTCTGGTTACTCTCCTTATACATCAAAGTATCAGATGACACATTTTTGCCACAGCAGTTCAGCACAAGTTCATGTTGAGCTGCTAGTCTCTATGTCCTTTACAAGGAAGTGTCCAGGAGATGTTACCTATTCTTCATGTATAAATAAATTCCCTTGCATATGACTACATCACATTTGGATGAAAACTTTAATCCATTTGAACACAAATTTTCTGTAATACGCATGCTCATTTTTTGTCTGCCCATAAAGCAGCCAAACACAAAATCTGTGAAAAGCCAACCTGGTTAACAATTTTAAACAAAGCTTACATATTTCAAGGAAAGAATTTAGAACATGTTTTTTTTATAAACTACTTTTCACTAATGTCAACTAAATTCCTTTTGGCTTTTACATGAATACCATATCAGCTTGTCTGATGCTCTACTTGGCTAACAGCCCTGTAGAGAATCAGATCCATTTTCTAAAATCAGAAGAGCCCTGCTTATTAATTGCTTGGACAAAGAGCATCAGAAGTAGGGGAGGAAGGCTTCTAAAACCAGTAACAGCTTCTGCTCATGTCTAGACATGAGTGCAACACAATGAAAGATAGGTAAGAAGGTCAAGCATTTATTTAGTTCTTGGACGGAGCTGCCAAAGGTTTGTGCAGGTAAAACTAGTATCAGGATGTGGGAATACGAAAATGAAATTTCAGAAATAGTTACCTGAACTTTACCATGGGAGAAATCCTAACCTCTCCTTCTGTAAATAACGTATCTGCCTGTAACTTAACCTGCTAATAAATCCAATGCTATTATAATTGTTTCACTGGATGGCAAAGATGGCTCAAAGTACACCTACTTCCCATCCTTTCGGCTATGTTTTCATTTATGCTGACACAGACATTAAAACCCCTTGGTCAGTACCTTGATATGTCTGACCATGTGGTTCTACAGAAATTAAACCAGCACTACTGAGAGGGTGATAATACACGACTGCAAAGAAACACAGGAACAGTGAAAATGCGCAACTGTTTGAATTAGCCTTGCCTCCAAGCAAAGCATTCCCTGTAATGGACTCCAAGAAGCCCAATGGGAATTAGTGAAGGTTTTTTCCCCCAGATGAATCCAGAGTCGATTTCAATTAGAATTCATAGCCCAAAGCATCAGTGTTACCATCGCTGCAAAATCACATTACAAGAGGTGGCACAAGTTACTCAAAGTGAGATTCAAAGTTTGCCATAGTTTCAAGAAGGCAACTGTAATTACAGTGTATTACTAGAGGCTGTGAGATTAAACTACAGATTCACATCCTTTTTAAAGTTGGTGGAGATTTCTAGATTGAAAAGAGATGTGAGATGCAAACAAAGCAACTATGGCTGTAGTCAGGTAAGAAGAGTAACCATAAAGTAGTTATCATGTTATATATATTCATTTATTGGTAAGAACCAAGACAAAGTTTAGAACAATTTCTCTGTGAAAAAGATTTTCCTTTGATTAAATCTACATATAACAGTAATTCCTTAAAAACACAGAACAAGCCTCGCCGGAAAAGGCATTACTAGGAAACTTCTGGCTAAGTAAAGACATTGACATTACAAGTTATTTGCACAAGTTTATTATCTTCAGGCTATAGAAAGTAGAATATGTTGGCTATTTATTCAGTAACACAGGACAAAAAAGCACAAATTCAGGAAAGTTTATTAGGATAGAATTAGGGGTGAGAAAATAAAGACAACCATTTTCAGAAGGAGCCTAACAATAATTGTCCCAGTTTAGGATATCGGGCATTCCTAGAGAATCTCTAAAAACCCCTACCCTTCAGTCAATTCCTTTTGCATACAGTTTTTTGAGTTTGGAGGCGTTTGTTGGTTTTTTACTTTGACTTTATCAGCATCTAATTGAAATGAAACTCCTTCTTTTTAAGAGCCACACATCTTGTTTCTGAAACTAAAGGAGCAAATGTTTCTATTCAAAACCAATGAGGGTTCAGTGTCAGAGAAATAAGGATCCATCACCCAGTTATGTAGGAAATTAAATAATCCAGTGGGAGATAAAAGGCTTTTGTCTTTTCTTTTTTCCAAAAGAAATGCCTTCACTCAAAGCAACTCCAATGGGATTTATTGCTTCTTGGGTTTTGGTTTTTATAATTTGTTGTGTTTTGGTTGGTTGAATGTTTGGGGGCGGTGGGAGGGGGTTGTTTATTTATTTATTTTCCTCATTTGCTTTTTAAGAGTTAAAGCAGGTTGTGATTTTAAGAACCACAAATACAGCACAAATCCATCACTGCTGCAGTGGTGGTGATAAAACGATATTTTGTGTAGTCTTAGAGGTATTAAGTATAAATTAAAATTCTATCAGGAACTACACTAGTAATTTCCCATTGATATACGTATAATTTTACAGAGATCACAGAATCAGACTCACAGAATGGTTTGGGATGGAAAGGACCTTGAGATCATCCAGTTCCAACCCCCTGCCATGCACAGGGACACCTCACACTAGACCATGTCGCCCAAGGCTCTGCCCAGCCTGGCCTTGAACACTGCCAGGGATGGAGCATTCACCACTTCTCTGGGCACCCTGTGCCAGCGCCTCAGCACCCACACAGGGAAGAACTTCTTCCTTAAATGTAACCCAAAAAGATATTTCATAATGATAAATAAGAGTTTACTGAAAATATGCTTATGTTGAACTGGAATTAGCTGGAATTTTTGTTTTGATCAGACAGTGGCTCTGTCATCTCTAAGTCTCAGCAAGAACACAGAGCAGGTTTATCAAGCAGCTATTTAATCCCTGGCATTTCTCTGAAAAAAAGCAGCAGAAAAATCAATTAGTCTCAATAGTGCTCACAGAAAGAGAAAATCAAATGACAGGAAGTACAAAACAGTTGCAGAAAGTACTCAAATTAAAATGATGGAAAAATAAATTGTTTCTCATGCACTGTTTTGAAACTACTCTTTTCCTGAGAGACAAATCACTTCCACCTCCAAAACTCAGCATTAGCGATTCTCTATTTTACTTAATAGAAGCTATCATTCATGTTGGCAGCTACTATGACACGTTTCTTTGGATGCAGTTCTCACTGGAACCATTTTTGGAGTAAGTTACAACATGACAGCAAGTGAAACACTGAGTCCCTCGACACTGCAAACCAAAGGAAAAAAGACAGGAAAGGCTTTTTTGCCAGGGTAGACAACAGAGATCTTGGCCAAATTGAACATAAGCCAACACTATGCCCTTGCCACAAGGAAAGATAATGGTATCCTGGGCTGAATTAGGTAAAATATTGCCAGCAGGGCAAGGGAGGTGATCCTGTCCCTCTGCTCAGCATTGCTGAGGCTACACCTGGTGTGCTGTGTCCAGTTCTGGGCCCACCAGTTCAAAAGAGACATGGACATACTGGAGAGAGCCTAGCAAAAGGCCACAAAGATATAGTAGTTGTGAACTTCGGTATAAATGGTGGATACATATTCACCTTTCTCTGATAGATCACTAGCTAAAACGTTTATCAGTAGTGACAGGATCAGAAGCAATGAGCACAAATGGAAACAGGGGAGGCTGAACACAAGGAAACACTTCTTTACTGTGAGGGTGACAAAGGACTGTGACAGGTTGCCCAGAGAAGTTGTGGAGTCTCCTCTTTGTGTCCACAAAAGCTGTTTGGACAAACTCCTGGGCCACCAGGTCTCTGTGGCCCTGCTTGAGCAGGGATGTTGGACCAGAGGACTTCCAGCAGTCCCTTTCAACCCCAGCCATTCTTTGATTCTGTGACTGTTTCTGTAGCTCTAGGATATATAAATTCCATTACTCTGGAATAATTTTAGGTGATCAACATAGTAGTGATTTAATATGGGATGTTTGCTCATCCACAAGCTGTTCTTGAAAATCTAATCTAGAAGAAATCTAAAGAGAGCTGCAGTATCCAGGTTAATTGTGTCTGAGGCTTTTAAAAAGGAGATAACTCATTTACCTCCTTTGAAACAACTGGCTACCAGAAGATACTCAAATATCTGATATTTCACTTATTTCTAGCAGATCTGTTAATATCCTAAACTAAACAGGAAATTTCAAATAGCATCTAGTCCCATCATGGCTTTGTAGTTTTTACTGTCTTAACAAAAAGACTTGAACACGTTAAAAAATCACCAGTTGCAATATATTCACTGTGATACTGAATATTTCAGTCCCTTAAAATCCTACTGCTGAGCTGTCAGCCAGCAGGGAAATTTTAGGCTAGATTGCACAAATCTCAGCATTAAAACCAGACAGTTCAAAAATCTAAGGCAACAATCAAAACCATCCACTCTAAGTCTTTCCTTGTGACCTTCCTATGGAAATTTGCAAGGCTTTATGGGATGCAATTTGCTTGGTGAAGAGTCTGACAGACTTAGCAACAGTATATTTGGAAAAGTCATTTTCTATCATGGCAGATAATGAACAGTTTAGGATTTCTCAAGTATCAGTAGCAGTTGCCGGATGAAGATGTTATCTTCTATTTGTAGGATTTTCAGGATGCTGACAGTTAAATCATTCCTCCTACAGCTATGATGAAAAAGAGAACATCAGCTCAGATGCAAGGCAATCTCTCATCTTCCTCCTGATTAAACAGAAATATAAACAAACTCTATAAAGAACTATGCCCCACTCTTGGGTAAAGCCACTGAGAAGTCTAATTACTTGAGAACACTTAATTATCCAGAATGGAACAGGAGATACAAATGGAACAATGAAGAGCTCAATATTTCATGTGGGCATTTTGAAGATCAATACAATTTTTACATGTATAAAAAAAGTAGAAGCATTTTCCTTACTTTTTTCACAGCAATGAGAGTATGTGGTACTCAAGAAGACTAAGGCAGTAGAGGAGGAGTCCAGATATTAGCCTGATTTATTGCCACAAAATCATTATGTAACTCTAATGACTTGTCTGGTTTTGGCTGGGAGAGAGTTAATTTTCTTCACAGTAGCTGGTATGGGGCAATGTTTTGGATTCGTGACCAAAACAGTATTGATAACACAGGGATTTTTTTGTAAGGCTGAGCAGTGCTTACACACAGCCAAGGACTTCCTGCTGGCTGCATCTTCTATGCCACAACCTTAATGCCAAACCAGCATGTCACAGGCAACACCAAGCCGGGCAAAGCTGCTAAACAGAGTACCTGACACTAAGCATGTATGCACGTAACCACAACACCATGTAGCACGAGCTTCAGCAGGGCTTGCTTGAGCAGTGCTTGGAGGTGACATGCCAGTAGTACTTTCTGTTCCATCCAGGCTATTCTAAACCTAGCTGATCCTGCAGGGCCACCTTTTTAGAGAGGACTTTTGAGTAAAGTTTAGATTGATGCTAATCAGTTCCACTCAAAAGTACAAAAGAAATAATACCTCTTTATAAAATGAAAAGAACCAAGGGAGAAAGTACTGAGTTTTTTGCTTCTCACATTGTAGACAGAGAGAGCAAATCTTGAAATGGAGAGGGAAAAAAAAAGTTCTTTTAGTAGTTAAATTCATTATCCCTTTTCCCAGCTATTTTTGACAATTTTTCTTTTTGAGCAGTTAACATTTGAAATACTGTTACTCTGTTTCATCTTGCACCATACATAGCTTTCGCATAGCTTTCACCACTCTATCAAAAGCTAAGGTGCTATGCTATGGGATAAAAGAGCATTGTTCCCACATTCTATTACTGGTTGGCAGGTGGGAAAAATACCTAGTAAGAAGCTCACATAAATTGGAGAGAATACTTGAAAGGCACTAGAAGCCTGAGTTAAGCTTTAACTGTTTTTTCAGAAGCTGTGATCTGTAGGCTTTGTCTTCAGCCAACATCCACTCAAAGTGAAACAGGCCTAAAAAAAGCCCCTCTGCAATAAATAGATACTTCATGGAGACATTCTAGCCAGCAAGTCTCCCCTTGTGCTTTGAACAAAAGCTGCAGGAAAACCTTGAAAAACTCTCCATGAAAGACAGAAGGAAATGGGAGATTTCTTTTTTTCCCCTCCTTTCTCAGTAAGCAGAGTTTTTCTAGTTTGCCCCACAGACAATCTATTTTAACAGCAATGTCAGGGCAATTTGGTGTCTGCTCCAAGTTCTGAAGGACGCGTTCTGAAGTGTTACTTTGCAATCCATTTCATGTTAGTCTCATAAGTAACCTTGTCAAAGAGGCATAAATACTTCGCTTGATCTCTGCAAAATGACAATGATCTTTTGGGCAAAGATAGGATGCTGAGAAGATAAATACATACATGTATATATATATTTATATATGCTATATATAAAAATTACAATATTTATAGTAGAGGTAATTGTAAAGCTGGATGCACTCACGTTGGAGGGGTCTCTCTTTTCTGTCCCAGATGATGGAAAAAGCCTGGCATTTAAAATTTCAGGGTGAACGGCAGCATTTTAAAATGAATCCAAGTCAGATGAGGTACTATATGACCGGGGAATAGTAAAGGGCTACAGATCTGTTATTTTGCTCTCAAGACAAGGTAAAGCTTCAGAACATCGGGAGATAAATGGCAGATAAGATAGTGCAATATGACTCTACCAGAGAAGGAAAATTCTGACATGAGGTACTTACTTTCTTCACTATGACATTTACTTTCATACAGGGAACTACAAAAAATAATCTCTCTGGACATCTACAAATGTTTCCTATCATGCCAAATGGAAAACTATTGTAAAACCTGGCAAGTATGGGTGTCAGAAGAACTATGAGGTAAATGAGCAACTGACTGAAGGGAAAGCCCAGAATGAGTTACACTGAAAAAGGAGTGTTGAGACTGTAAGGCTCGAGAATACAATTTGGGACTTACACTTTCATTTAATGATATTGCAATTAATATGCACCCATGAAATTTGCTGGCACTGTGAAACTGGGAAGCAGTCATTATGAAGGAGTCTTGGAGACAGAAAAGCTGACCTCGAGGACTGGAGCCATAGAAATGGGCTGGACCTCTCTATTACAAAACACAAGTTTACACCCTTTGGAAGAAATAATGAGCTAAGAGCTCACTAACTGGCAGCAGCAGAAGTAAAACTATATAGGGACTTTAACTGATCACAGGGTATTAACTGATGGAGGTGAATACGGCCATGGCTGTAACAAAGACAAATACAACCCATAACCAGGATCAATATGCAGCATCTATAGGGAAATAAAAGGAAAAGTGTAAGATAAAAATGACAGGAAAAAAAGAGAAAGTGAACATAGAAAACTCTTTGAACCTTCTCTTTACAGAAGAAATTCAGGACATCAAATGAAATTACCAACAAAAAGTGCAAGAATATACATTTTCACAGTCTGCATAATTAATACTGTGGATTTTACTGCATGAATTAATTCTATGTGATGTCTTGTATGCCAGAAATATAAAAGGAATATAAGATAGTGGAATCGGATGCAATATTCCAAGTGAAACTCTTTTTCCTATGGTCTTGAAGTCACAAACTTTCCACAGAAGGGGTTTCAACACATGTATTAAATAATATTTCTTTTTTCTCTTCATGTATTTGGGTAAGACAGCCCAGTCTCCTTATTCCACTCCTCTTTACAACACAGCTCTATTGTGAAGAATTACATGACAGGTTTTCTGTCATGCAGAATGGCCTTTTTCCAAATCAGTCCTCTAAATCAATTTCTACTACACTCACAGTACCTACTTTAACCTACCAACACTCCCTCTACAAGGACATACA
>NW_009941380.1:0-40298 GCF_000696875.1 Nestor notabilis | reverse complement strand
CCTGCTGAAGGCTTTCATATTTTGCTCTGAATAAATATACCCATGATAATGCTTGCATGAAGTATTTTAATAAATGAGGTTGCAAATTTCCTTCCAAATTGCAGAGCTTGCAAGTACACCCACATGCTTAAGCTGATAAATGAAATGCTTACAATTCATGATTATTATGAACATTTTTAATAAGCCAAAATGCAGAGGAGGACCAAGCAGTTCTGCAGAAGTTCAAGATATGCAGCCACTGCTACCTCCAAGGAATGCTATGGATTTGGGGTTTTGCTCTTATCAAGGAGGTCTTCATGGCTAATAACTCCCTTGCTCCTCCTGATCCAAGACTGAAAAGTAAAGAATCATCAGACTACAAGTTAACACCAAATCCACACAGCTTCCTAAATGGACTAATGGATGCACTTCACATACTTCATAAGCCTCACCCACTTCCATCCACAGTAAATCTTATTTAGTTACATTTAAGAACTTAACAAATAGGCTGGAGTCAAAAAGTTTTGGATGTGGAAATGATACTGAACCCATCATCAATGTTTTAGCATTAAACCCTACTGTTAAAGTTCATCATCACAGTGAGAATGCACTATGTTGATGAAAAAAATCTGTGTATTATGTTACAGCAGAAACTATCGGGTTTTGCTATGTGAGTTTAATTAGTGCATATAGTTAACATATATTTAGGACCTTTGTGCAATATATGAGGATGCTGATGGAGCAGCAGAACACAGAACTGGAAACAGTCCCAGCTAATATTTAGTTGGGAGTTACAGGCACATAGTTATATACGGTGCATATACAGAGTATCAAATCCTATCCTGATCATTAACATTAAAAGTCAAAATCTGCCTGGTCTTTCAAATTCTGCACCTGGTTGTGGTGCAGACTGAAGGGGAGAAAGGGCTAAATGTCTTCATTTTTGCTGCAGCCTTCTGGCTGATTCTGTACGTGGAGTAAGTGGAGCACAAAACAGTGCAAACGAGGGAGGAGGGAGAGAAGGAGGGAGACAAAAGTTTCCTGAACCACCTTCTAATCTGCCTGCTGTTCAACACAACACAGAATTAACTTGGTGGGAAACTCCACTGCTGAATTCCAGAATTCACAATTACAAATGGTCACGTAACAGATGCTCAGTTCAAAGAGCTGATCCAACGTCCACTTCAATCACAAGCACACACAAAACAATTCTTAGTACAAATCTTAGTGATATTAAGGATAAAGGAAAGGAAGAAGGGATGAAGCACACACCAATTCTTGGATCTCTGTAACAGCAGGGGTTTGATAAAACAAAACTCCCAAATGATCTTAAAGGCAACTACAGTCATGCTGAAGAAGAATCTTACTTGACCCTTAAGACTCAAACAAACCCAGTAGTACTTTCACAGACATCCGTAGCATTTTTGTCTCTCTATCTTAACGCAAAGCTTTTCTGTGGATGCATATTCTTTCAGGAGTGCAGTTTGCTTCTATCTCAGCTTAGAGAAGTATGTGCATAGTGACAGCAGAAACTCATCTGCTGCAGGCAACAAATCTCTATGCTAAAGAAAGGTACATATCTGCTTCTCTTTGGAGAGAGGTTTCACTTTTCTTCTGTTGAAATTAAGGTTATAAGTCTTACTGAGGAAAATGGAATTCTGAATACAACATGGCAATTGGAAGTTTTGTTGTTGTTTGCTCTGTTTTTACTGTTTTGGTTAGTGTGTTAGTGCAGACCAGACATCGATACGTGAACAGGTATTTCTGCAGTGTCTTCTATCCCTTTGCCTATCCACCCTCCAACTTGTCTGTTGAGGAAATGTTCCCACCTGCGTGCCTGGTACTATAACCCAGATACTGGCATGGTACTGTGTTGTGCCTGAACGTCAGATGAATCAGGACCACAGCCAACAGGTGGGAGGCAAGGAGTCAAAGGCAAGAAGAACATTAACAACTCTTCTCAAAGGAAGCTGCATACCATGGGTTCCCTCCTATTACATGGCCAAATTAGACTTCAGCAACAAGCAGTCCCCAGCCTCCTCCCTTTCCAAACTCACATACACCAACATCCATATTTATGTGCCATCATGAATTCAGCCATAATGTTAATGAATGGATAGGCACAGATGCAGCCCTTCCCTCTGAATGTGGTACAGAAGCGTACCAGGCTAATTGGAGAAAACAACAGTCCTCCTATTCCCTCAGTAAATTCCAGCTTGTGAGGAGCTACATAACTTGCTATTTTTAATTTCAAGATAATTAAAATACTCCCTACAGTCTTAAGAGTTCCCCAGTGTCTCCCTTCAGTAAAATAAAATAACCTTTCTTCTTCGTCAGTTTTAAATGTCAATTGTTACACTACAGACATAGATCTAATACAGCAAGTGGAATAACTAGGCCACTACTGAGGACACAATTGAGGTTACCATCCCTGGGGTTGACCTGTACTGACAAAAAGCCTCACTGACAGTGACATTGTCCCACATCTACAAGATATAGTGTGCTTACTTATAAAGCAGCTACTGATGCATAAAGGAAACCATAAGGTTCACAGGGTGAAATGAAATATGTTTTTTTTCAAACTGATCACTTCTGAAATCCTACAAATTTTATTCGACTCTGAAATACGGAGAGAATGAAAAGAAGGATTCTCTGCCTTCCCAAAGCTATTCTTAGGAACAAGAAGAAAATAACACCATCTGAAATTTCCATATTGTCAAAATAAATGCAGTTGAAATGCAGTGAAATACGATATTCCAGAAGATTTTTTAATTTAGGAAAGCAATTCATGTAATGGAATAAATAAATCATCGTTGTTTCCTACTGATGTTAAGTACAACTGCACAAGTATTAAGAAAAATATCTGTATTTGTCTTCAAGAAGTTCCAGTATTTATGACAAAGTCTTAAAAGATCATTAGCAGAATGATAAACCAAGTATGTGCAGACTTCTAGTTTGTTTTAATCACTCACATTGCATATGTCTTATTCAAAACTTCATAGAAATACTGAGTAAAATGAAGTTCAAGTCAGGGGAGGACCTCAATTTGAAATACCCCCATTTGCTCGGTAGGCTATTGATAACTTCTCTCCAGGAGTTTTTTCTTCAATTGACTCTATCCTCACTTTATCTCAGTCGTGCAGACTGTGTTTCTCTAGCTTAGAGATGCATCTAAGATTACATTCTTACAAGCAAAGATACACTGCTGCTTGCAGCTATTAGCCTGCCACAGAGAACAACTAGAAAACACAATCAGAATAAAAGTTGGCATGAATATGGGTTTTTTTAAATAAAATACCATTCTCCTATTTTCTTAAGTATTGATAATTCATCCTGGGATCTTACCAGAAGTCAACCTTTGGTTAAAAGATTTGTGGTTAGTCTTGCCCTCCCTCGTTTATTTCATGGTTTACTTTCAGTGAACTCCTATGTTCATCTATACCTCTGCATTTTCCCTTATTCTCTCCCGTTTTCCCCAAAGTTAGTTGCTAGTGGAGCAGAAACTGTTTTACCCCTTCACATACATTTATGAAGACATCCCTGGTATATCTAACTTGTGTAAATCCTTCTTGATCTAATTTATCAATAGCTTGTTAGAACTGGGTTAATGAATAAACGGAATCTATTTGAAAAGAGTTAATGTGCCTTCTCCTGAAGTGAGAAACCAAAACCCCTTAGATTTTGTTAAAGCACTCCATAACTATGAAGAATTTTGATCCACCTGATATATTCTACTCAAGCAAGAATTAGGAGTTAAAATACACAGTTCTCTGAAAACAGCAGATTTCAATAATCAGAAAAGAAATTGAATATTAGAAAACTTACAAAGAAGAAACAAGGACACATCTAAGTCACAGCATAAATCCACGGTTTTCCCAACCTTGAATAAGAATTATGATTCTAGTCCTCTCATCTCAAAGAGAACAGAGCTGAAGCAGAAAAGGTTGAGAATGACTGACACAACCAGAAACACAGGATGGCTTAACCATGAGGAAGATCTGGATATCCAATTGCTCTTGTAGAAGATGAAACTTCTATTATTCATAAAAGAGTGCTGAGGTGGCCTACAAGTCATGACCAACATGGGAATGGTTCGATAGGGACTGTTTACTGCCTCCTTCAACACAAGCCCTTAAGAAGCACGCTGGAGAAAAACAATCAAAAGGAGGTAAAGGAAGTACCTTTTCATGCAGGCTGCCATAGACCTTAGAAGCTCTCTGCTGAGGGACACTGAATGAGAGGAGCTTACAGGGTTCAAAGAGCTACTGGACAAGAGCAACTGAAGGCAGAAGACAGCACTGTTAGTTTTGCAGCCTTCAGCACTGTTTAGGGTAGGGGCATTCCCTGCTGTTGTTTGTGAACTCCTATCTGGGAGCTGGTGAATGCAGGGACAGGAGAAAGTGTGGCTGTTTGCACTGCTCTTATTTTCTCCCAGGGGTCAGTTGAGGAGCAGGACACTGGGCTGGTGGGACCCCCGCAGCACTAGCTGACACACTGGATGCACTGTGCCAAGCTACACATTATGTGAGTGGGAGCAGAAAATGCTTTAATATTTCAGCCTCTTCCAGCTCTTTGCTTTTTGTTCACCTTCATCACTAAGGAATGGAACTAAAATTCCCCTTGCCATCCTTTTAAGTTTAATGTCTTTATAAAACCCTTTATTGATGTTTCTTTGGTCCTTCCTTAGCAGTAATACAGATTTAGCTTCAGCCTGTAAGAGGATTTCTGTTGAGTGCTAGGTGCCAAATAATGGCTAAATAACTTTCAAATGTCACACGTTCTCTGACATGACATGGTGTGGTGGTGTCATGTGGAACAGGTCTTTCTCCAGTCAGTTCTCACACAGCAGCGCAGTGGCTTTTCACTTCACGTCCAGCCTGGTACTCTTAACAATGAGCCTGTTCATGTAAACCTGCAGCATTTGGGTCAAGCTATACTGTGGTAATACAGGCTGCCATAGACCTCCCAAATGTTCTCAAATGGATTCATTAGGCAGCAAACTTCACAAGAAGCACAGGAAGGTTCCCCTGGCACAAGTTGGGTAACTCCAGAGCGAAACCACACATGGAAAGAACAATTAATAGAAATACTGCATCTATTAATATATTTCGGAAATAATGGGAGCAATTAAACCTGTTCATTAAGCCATCCAGAATCCAGGATTTTACAGCAGGATGTTACTGATACGGGTTAATTGAACTGGGTAAATCTCATACTGCAGTTTTCATGTCATGAAACGTTATTAAACTGCAATTTAAAATAAAATCATTAGTAAAAAAAAAAAAAAAGGACACAGCAGCAATAAAAGTTCCTAACAAAGAAATGATGGTTTGTAGGAAAACAAAAAACTGACCACATCACCAAATCAGCCAAAAAAAACCCTAACAGCATTTACTTAGGGGCCTTATTTTGACGGCAACAGGATTAATATTACAGTTGGGGTATAAAAGAATGAAGTTTTTATTAAATAAACTGAATTGTCTGCTCAGAAACTATTTTCTTTTAAATATTTTCTGTAAAGTAATGTCAAAAATGTTTTTCGTATCTCAGAAGCATCACCTTGCCAAAGCCTAGGCCATTCCCATCAGGCCGTCTGAGACCATATGTGATGGTCTCCTGCGACGCTACACAAATACTGCATTACTGCCCAACGAGCTGTAGATGTTACTGTAGCAATGGCACATCCCTCACAAACCCCATCTGCAGTCACTGTTTGACATCTCAGTGGGCAGAATACTTTTACTTTCCCATGCCCTGTATTCATAACAGGTTAATGCAGGTTAGAGAAGAGTTCACCATGACAAGCTTAAAGAAGCTGCTGTGGATCCACAGTACCTGTCAGCAGTTTCCTTGATGTATTTCTCGAGGCTGGAGTAAATCCAGACTCATTTCTGACTGAAGTCCCTGTCTGCAATGGTGGAGTGACTTTATGATTCATCTCATGTAGTAGATCAAGTGTGATACACTTGAGTAACTATTAAATGACTGTAATAGCACATAAAGGTAAGCATGTGTCTTTGCAGAATCAGGACCCATGAGAAATTTACCTTTCTAGATGATAAATTTGATAGCTATCGGGTATTCATCTAGGATTTAGAGGCCTGTCATTTTAGACCCATCGGTTTTTAATCTCATATTCTCCCCATCCCAAATGGTTTCAAATACAGGAATTATTAATGACCCATTGTCCCCACTGTCCATAATTGCTGATTTTGTATCACACTTCATTAATTCAGTTTACTTGGCAATAAAAATCTAACTGAATTTCTGATCTGCCTTGCAGCAAAAGCACCAGGTGTGAAAAACGATATGCAAAATGGAAACTAAACATCTCAGCCACAAACTTATTAAAAAGCCAGTGATTCCAAACAGAGGCAACGTGGGTTCTGAGATCACACACCTGAGCACAACACATGATTGGATTCACTGCAGTATCCCTCTTTTCCGATATATCACAACAGATACTATTTTAGCCAGCCCACACAAGCTGTGTAAGTGTATTTGTAAACATAGCTGCCTGCTCACTGAAAGAGGGATTTGGCCCTAAGTGTTTGCTGTTTGTTTGGGGTTTTTTTCTGTTTTGTTTTTAAAGCAGGTCATAGAGTTTTCAATAGTGCACGAGCTACTTAAGGACTACATTGCTGTCAATATTAGTGTGTGGTGCCAGTACAGAGCTTAGCACAGGCTAACATGCCTTGCTAAAGCTTGTTTTGTACACACACACACACACACAGACGGTATCACTTTGTAGCTCCAAGCCAAACATCCAAACTCTACTAGAGACCACTAACAACCTTCTCTTCACCACTAACTCTGAAGACATAAATAGCAAAGTAGTATATTTAGCTGGGTTGGTACCAGGAACACTAGTACAAGGGTCTGCTGATGCAGAATGAGGAATGAACCAGGCTCTCCTGAACCTCATCGCAGCACCAGGTCCTCCCACATTGTGTTTCTGAGATCCAGGGCTCAGGCAGTCAAATATGAAGTAGATTCGGTCATGAACCACTGAAAGACCATTCAAAGTCTTCACACAAGGTACACACCCCATCACCCCTGAAGACTGGGTGTTCTCCCAGATATTCAGCACCACCTTCATCTTTCTGAACTGCACTCATTACCAGCCTAACTGCAGTGACAGTCATAGGGTTGGCAAACTCCTGTTGCTATGAGTGGTCTGCTCTGACACCAGAGACTATTAGCTGTTTTTTTCAGCTCATGCACGATAGAATCAACTTAGTCGTATAGACATTGCCTTCATGATGTCATCAGCTTTCTCAGAGGGAAGACAAACAGGCCACTGTGGGAACACAGTTTTTTCCTTTCCCTTCTGAGTAGGACCAGGCTGATTACAGTAAAGAACACAAAAATAGCAAGTAATGATTTTTGGCTATAGAGAACCAGTATCTCTTTGACAAGTGGCTAAAGAGACAGATGTAACTTTGGACTATCTACCACGTCCTGAAACATGCATTCAGCAATCCTCTCTCCCTCTATGGCAACATTCTCCAACGTTTTCATGATTTCCCTTAGCAATAAGAATTGCAATTACTGTGCTTTCCAACTTCTCGAAAATCCCACATTGTCATCCGATTACATAAATTCCTTTGCATTCCCTGAAGCATCCTTTAACCAGCACTGTTTGTTACTAGGATGAGAAATGCTATGAGAAAGAAACAGTTTGCTCCTGTTGGCATAAGAAGGCGAGAATAAGAAAGAAGGGGCAAAACTAATCCTTTTAAATTTATGAACATGATAATGGACTAGTTTCAAAGGATGGACTAAAACACTCCTCAAAGGATGGGAATAAATGCCTTCCAAAGTTAATATAACATGTAACTCAATAGTTAATTACTTCCAGTGTAAAACATGTTCAACAGTCTCATTTGTAAAGCTATACTTTATTTACATAGTTGTACATTTTTTAACATACATATCTTTGGTATAAAAGGTCTCAGTTTTCTTCTGTTCAACCAGGAGAAGGATGATGAAAACAACAATAAATATAGTATGAATAAATATTATGTGTCTTACTTGAGTCATGTGGGAAAATGCCATATTCTAAGAGCATCCACAAAGCTTACTAAATAGTATGTCTGAGAACTACAGTCTTTCGGACCTATTCCTGAAGCTCTGGCTTTCCTTGTGGTGAACCAAGATATATTCCAGTCCTAATACAGAACATCTGTGGAAATAAGTAGCTTTAATAAAAGGAAATGCCACAGCGTATGTACCTGAAAGAGACAGGGTGTGCATGATGGCTTCTAGAGATTTTTTGCAGCAAAACTTTGGTCAACTACTATTTCAGCTGAACACACTTATCCATCCCTTGGTAAAAGACGACTGCAAAACGTAACTCAATCAGGGAATGCCTAGTGGGGTTTCCCATGGATATGCACTCCATAGAAACACAGCACTGGGTTCATCTCAGGCGAACAAAACCCAGGAACATGCTTGCAACTGTCATCAAGAATTGCTTTCATGCCATTGACTTCAGTGTCTAAAACTGTATATTCAACTCAGTAACCACGATTCTGGTGCTTGGGAATTCTCCAGCTTCAGCTTCTCAAGGATATTAAAACCCAGTTGAATTTCAGGAAAAACTCTATGGCACAGATGAGCCATTTCCTTTCACCATTATCCCTCAGTGCTCTGGAAAAATAATCTCCAATTAGCAGCTGTTGAACAGCTCCAATTTCTGTGAGGACTCATTAAGCTCTTGCAACTCTGCACTCCCGTTTTTCTACAACTAGACTCCTGCAGAATTGCTTATAAAGGGCTTTATCCGCAATTCAGATGCACGTAGGAGACAACAGACATTCCTATGCTCTCTGATATTAGTTTCAAAACTTCAGGTTTCATTCATCTTAACAGATAGCTCTTTTTCCCTCTAAGTTCAAGGATGGCACACACCAAGCTTGCTGCCCTGCACGTCAGGAGAGGGAAAATGAGGGAAGCATAACCCCCTTTTTTAGAAAGGGAGAAGAGGAAGACCCAGGGAATTACAGGCTGGTCAGTCTTACCTTGGTGCATGGCAAGATCATGGAGTAGATCCTCCTGGAAACTCTGCTACAGCACATGGATCGTAAGAGGTGATTTGTGACAGCCAAGAGAGCTTCACTGAGGGCAAATCATGCCTGTCAAATCTGGTGGCCTTCTATGATGGGGCCATACTCTTGGTGGATAAGGGAAGAGTGACTGACTTCATCTACCTGGACCTGTGCAAGGCATTTGACACCATCCCACACAAAAGCCTTATCTCTAAACTGGCGAGGCATGGATTTGACAAGTGGACCAACTGACGGACAAGGAATTGGCTGGATGGTCAAATTCAAAGAGCCTGGAGAAGAAAAGGCTCCAGAGAGACATTAGAGCAGCCTTCCAATACCTAAAGGGGACCTCAAGAAATCTAGAGAGGGGCTTTTACAAGGGCCTGAAGTGACAGGACAAGGGGAATGGCTTTAACCTGACAGAGGGGAGATTAAGATTAGACCTTAGGAAGTTCCTCCCTGTGAGGGTGCTGAGGCACTGGCACAGGGTGCCCAGAGAAGCTGTGGCTGCCCCATCCCTGGCAGTGTTCAAGGCCAGGTTGGACACATGGGCTTGGAGCAACCTGCTCTAGTGGAAGGTGTCCCTGCCTGTGGCAGGGGGATTGGGACTGGATGAGTTTTAAGGTCCCTTCTGACCCAAATAATTCTACAAGTCTAGGATTCTTTTCCTTAGCATCAGCAGCAAAGCTATTTCTCTTTTTATACTTAGGGAAGTAACAACCATAAAGGCTAAGACATTACTTTATGGTGACAAGATAAATGCTGACATATTAATGGAAATTACTGTAGATGTTTTTCTTTGTGCTTCAAAAGGGTTGCTGTTAATGACAGCAAAATTAAATCTTCATTTGACCAAAATGGAGAACATGTGCTTGGGCACAGCGATCAAGCCGCTAGCCTGAAAGAGGTTTCGGATCATTATAAGGGCCTAACCTGGGACTGAGCATACAATCAATCAGGCTTATTCTGAATAACTTTTATGTTGTCAAGCTTCTAAATGAAACACAAAAATTAAATAAACCATAAGGTAAAACAGAGGGTTTGCCTCTAAGAAACCAAAGCCTTCCTGTCTGACCACAGGAGCTTGTAATTCCTCTGAAGGCTTATCCTATTCAAGTAGCAAGCTACAGACTTTCAGCAGAGTAAGCTGCTAAGTGGAAGACGAAGGCCTGATCGCTGCTGTTATTGCCATGAGCAGTAGGTAGGAATCACAAAAATACCATTTAAAACAAGCCTTTACGTAAGTTTTGCACCAGGTCATGTTCCTTTATGCTCACACATGCAGATTTATTTTGGTAAAAGAGAATTTTGTTCCCTCCCACAGGACTGGCCCCAGCAAATAAAACAGAAGTGAATCTATGTGCTTTTTTCCTGGCTTTTGTTCTTAAATCTGCTTCAGAAGTTTCTATGAATGGCAGTTGTATTACCACACCACAGAGCTTGGAGGTAACCAACATTCAGTAGTATGCTATGCCCACAGACAATTACACTGAATGAGTAAATCCTAGTTAACTTCCTACTAATGCAATAAGGGAAATCAGGCTACTTCCAATCATTGCAAGGCATCACAGGTATCATGGAGATGCTGATCACCACAGTGGTGAACAGACAAGAAGGGAGATGACTTCTGCTATTTCCTGGGGAATCCATGGATACCCATGCTATTCTGCTCCTTCCCCCTTAACAAATAAGGCAAGAGATCTCCCAGCTATGGGACCTAATGTGAGTGCACCCTCTTTCACGTCTGCATCATCCCTCTCCTTTTCCAAACAAACACTTTCCTTCTCCAGGAGACCATGAAACAGCAACGAATGTAGCATGTGATGAACAGACTGATAAGAACTGCGGTTATGAGACTGCTTCTAATATTCTCTTTGTTTCTACTCTTCAGCTTTGTTCCTCTAGGATGATTTTCCCCTCTGTTTACTGACTTCTTCAATGATCAGGCACTCCAAGTCCAATATTTTTTCTATTTATTTCTATGTTACACTCTATGTGTTTCAGAAAGGAAAAAATGAGGGACATGTGAAGGTTTGTTTAGGAACAAGAGTAACACAGAGTTCCTCTAATGCAACTTTTTTCTGCACTCATCAGTTTGACTTTGAACAGCGAGGACAGTGAACAGTAAATTCCATGCTGGCTTGATCCCTCTCACAAGGGTCTACTCACCTCTGGGGCAGGTAGGAAGTGTTCATGGTCTAAACTGCTGTTAAAGAGTGGGAAGGTTCCTACAGCCTTCCTGTTGCTTAGTAATATCATAGGTAAACTCTCATATTTTACAGTCACAGGAGATTCCCTTGATGGAGTCTGTTCTCCATCTGAAATACACTTCAGCTAGATTCTTAGCTTCAGATTAGAGGGAAAAGAGCACCTGGAAGACATTCCTGGGCCATGGAAAACATTTTCGTCGCTGTTTCTGAATACAGGTAGGAAAATATAAATAAGGCCTTTGGAAACAAGAGGAAGTCCAACCATTTTCAGTACCACTGTTGAAAAAAATCCCTTCCCACCTTAAAATTCTTCCTCAAAAGAAGTGATTGTAAAGGATTAAGTTCAGAGCTCTCAGATGGGCTGGGTCTGCAGCTTTTCACCTGACCAGTTCAGTGTCATTGTGTTCTCTGTTAGGTCATCTGCCTGTTGTTTCTTCCTCTGTGAAGGAACATTGCTGCTGTGTTGTGGTCTGCTCAGTAACTAGCATTGCAAGGTCAGAGGGGGGGATACGTCAATAAACACCTACTTTGATTCTACAACAGCATTACCAGGATGTTCTTGAAAGGCAAAAGAAAAAAGAAGAAATATCCCATCAGGATGACCATGTTTTCAAGAACAGAAAGAAGTCAAAATACTTTTTCAGATAGCTGCATTTCTGCTACTTTTTGTCTACTAATGGAAAATCTTGGATTACATGAAGAGCAGATTTTGAATTTCATAGTAACACGACCAACTCCTCATGTACTTTACCAGCTTTCCATTAAAGACCAACACAAGATAGGTTACGAAACATGTCTATTATCAAATGCTAAGTAATAATTTTAATACCTAACGAACATCTTGCTACTTAAAAAATACATAAAGATCATACAACAGTTAAGTTCTGCTTGCAAGAGAGAAAGAACAAGCCACAAGTGATGAAATGGTAAGTTTCTCCCTACCATTGTGTTTTACTTTTGGTTTTGTCTAAAGACAGCCGAAACTGTAAAAATGAGAACCGCAAGACACTTGACTTTACATAGCTGACACTTGTCAGTTGATGGGGAGGTGTCAGCAGGACAGGAGAGACTGCAGAGAGGAATATGAGTGAAGGAAAACTGAACAAAGATATCCATCCTCTAATTAAATGAAAACAAAACCACTTCAAATAACAGAATTTTTCTTCTGGAAAATATTTCTTTAGACGAAAAAAAGCAAAACAACCACCACAATCTCAAACAAAACAATTCCCCAACTGACACTTTGATACTTTTTCATGTTTAATTGTACTGCATTTACATGCCATTTCTCTACAGAATGAATAAGGACTTTAGTGATCAGTGTTAGAAGAGGAATAGTCCACATATGTATCTACATCTCTTGCAAAGCAAATTCCTTTCTCTTGTACAATGCATGCTGTTGTGTTTCCAACAGTATTGCTCAGGTGAATATAAAGGTGGTGACTGTTATGCTGGTGATGATTGTTATGGATGCACTGGACCAATTAGATACCTAAAAGAGCACCCTGACAATGCAGTGAAGAGTCAGGGGCAGATGAAACAAGTAAACCAGCAGCCATCTATCACCCAACTTCTACATTAGAGCATTTGTTAGTCATTTCTACAGAAGGATTTGAAGAAATGAAGAAAAAACCTTCATCATCACCTGAACCTATTTAAAAATGTTTAGACTAAGCATCAAATACTGTGTTTAGGAGACAATTATATCATATATATTTGGTTTCTGTTTAGTATCTGAAAGACATAGACCAGCAGTGCCCACTCAGTACCCTATAGCTTTCTGCTAACCTACACTGAAACACAAGGCAGCAGGATTCATGAAGCCAGCAGTAATCTCTCAACCCCATTGACTCGAGTAGAGCGATACTTTAATTTACAGTTTTCAGCTACTCTTACTGAAGAGAGTATTAAATAAATATAAGAAGGGAATCAGTGGCCAAATGTGCTGAATTGTATATTCACCCTACCTAAATGTGCTAAATGTTTGATGAGGGATATAAATAATTATTAACACCCACATACATTTAAGAAGTTTCTTCTGCTCAGGCATGCATGTATCTGACATGAGTTTAGAGTGGCACAATGTGCTTTCTTCACTATTTCTCTTCCCTAGCACTCTGTGTGGCTAACCAGAGAGGCAGCAGCCCAGCATTTCACTCTGTGCTCTTTAAATCCCTGAACTGTAACAGGGAGGTACTAGTGTTCATTAGCTGCTCACTGGGACTTGTATGTAGTGGAACATGACATAATTCACTCATTCACATCCCTATTAATGTCATTCTTGCACAGGCAAAATACCGCAAGTGTACTCCCCCAAGCCCTATTCAAATGAAACTGCACTTCAGGAGAGCAGACTTTGTCCTCTTGAGGGATTTGCGTGGTAGGGTACCATGGGATAAAACCCTAGAGAGAAGTGGGGCCCAAGAAGGCTGGTTAATACTCAAGGATCACCTCTTCCATGCTCAGAAGCAACGCATCCTGACAAAGAAGCAGCCATGCAAAACACCAGGAGGCCAGTGTGCATGAACAAGAAGCTCCTGGACAGACTCAGACATAAAAAGGAGTCCTGCAGAGTGTGGACAAACAACAGGTAGCCTGGGAGGAATACAGAGAAATTGTGAGAGCAGCCAATGATAAAGTTAGAAAAGCTAAAGCCCTGACAGAATTAAATCTGGCCAGGGACATCAAGGGCAACAAGAAAAGCTTCTATAAGTGCATGCAGAATAAAAGGAAGACAAGTGAAAATGTGGGCCTTCACTGGAAGGAAGCATTAGACCTGGTCACCAGGATATGGAGAAGGTTGAGGCTCTCAATGACTATTTTGCCTTGGTCTTCATCGGCAAGAGCTCCAGCCACACTGCCCAAGTCACAGAAGGCAAAGGCAGGGATTGGGAGAATGAAGAACCTGCTGAAGGAGAAGAGCAGGTTTCAGACCATCTAAGAAATACAATCAAAAGGAGAGTGAGCAGCAGGTTGAGGGAGGGGATTCTGCCCCTCTGCTGCACTCTGGGGAGCCCCCTCTGCAGTCCTGATCCAGCTCTGGGGCAACAGCACAAGAGGGACGTGGAGCTGCTGGAGCGAGTCTGGAGGAGGCCACCTATGGAGATGGTGCGAGGGCTGGAGCAGCTCTGCTGGGGAGCCAGGCTGAGAGAGCTGGGCTGGTTCAGCCTGGAGAAGAGAAGGCTCCTTAAGGGGAGAGCTTAGAGCAGCTCCAGTGCCTAAAGGGGCTCCAGGAAACCCGGAGAGGGGCTTTGGACAAGGGCCTGTAAGGACAGGACAAGGGGAATGGCTTTAAACTAGAAGAGAGTAGATTTAGTTTAGATGTGCCTATATTCATGTAAGAGGTTAGATGTAAAGATGTTCTTCCCTGCAAGGGTGCTGAGGCGCTGGCACAGGGCGCCCAGAGAAGCTGTGGCTGCTCCATCCCTGGCAGTGTTCAGGGCCAGGGTGGACAGAAGGGCTTGGAGCAACCTGCTCTAGTGGAAGGTGTCCCTGCCCGTGGCAGGGGGTTGGAACTGGATGACCCTGAAGGTCCCTTCAATCTTAACCTTTCTACCACTTCTTGAATTCTAAGGATTTGGCTGCTGACACTCAGTCTTCTAAGCTACTTGTAATCACATGAGTCCTGAATCGGGGAAATATAAATAAATTCTTTTAATTATAAGAGAAATCTATATATATGTATTTATACACATACACAGTCATAAAATTGGTATTGCAGAATTCACTACTACACAGCATGCAGATATCCTGCCAAAAAACGTATTTTAGCAACTCAAATAGAAGAGAACTGTAGACATGAAAACATTAAAAGTACGCTAGAGTAAGCATGAGTGCATGTGCTAAAAATAGGGAATGTTCTGCACAGTCTAGCAATCTTCATATTCAACCTGCAATGGAAACACTAACTTAACCGTAATACACCATCTAACATCTAAAGACTGTAAAAAGCTGCATATTTACCATCAGTTACTATCACCTTGATCTGGCAATAACTGTTTTAAAGACAAAAAGGAGTCTTGTGAATAAGCTTGCTTGTTTGGGTTTTAATTTAACTGTTCTAGAAGTTGCACTTGAAATGAACTGGAAGAGCTCCAGTAAAGCCAGGCTTCAGAAAAGGACTCTAAATAATCCCTGAGCAATGAAATTAACTCCAAGTCCTCAAAATGAAAAAGAAAATAATTGCTCTTTTTCCTTCTTTTTGTTCTAGTGAGATGATGGAGTCAGGGTACGGTGTGTCTCAAAGACAAAGTCATAAAGAAATGCTACACAGTTACCATGAATGCTTGTTTCTTTCCCATTTATTTTGCTTGCCTACAGGTAAAGCAAGTTCCTCTTCCAGCTGGACTACTCAGGTCCTTTAGACAGCAAGGGGGGTTTCTGTACAAGCAAAAAACGTAACAACTCCCCATCCTGAATGCAAAACAGTACGTTTTACGTCTACAGGGAACACAACTAGAGATGTCTCACTGCAGTATCACTCCATAGCAAGGAAATCTGATACTGAGATCCATAAAGTCAGTCGGTCACTACTACCCTTTATGGATTTCCCAACCACAGAAAATTACTTGAGATACTAGTCAGTCTATCAGGTGACAAAAGTGAATGAAATGTGACCATCTCTATAAGCACTTGGGAAAATATAAAAAACCCTCATTTTTTTTCTTTTTCTGCCTGACCTCAAACAAAAAGCCAATCATGAATTTCACAGCGATGCACAGAATACGATCCTTACTTACATGTGTCTATGCCACCACACATTAAACCTCAAAAGTTTAGGAAAAGTTGTACTTCCTTAGAAGGTTCCTAGCTCAATATATAGATTTAAAAATCAGAGCTCAAAGCTGGATCATTTTATAACTTTAAATCAGGAAAGAACAAAAAAGACTTTAGTGCATCAGGTAAATGAACAGACGGACAAAAGAACCCCCTTATAGTAAGATTTGAAAGAACAGTCTAAATAAACACAGTTAATGAAAAACTTCTGGAAGCACCACACCATCAGCTCCTTTCTTGAAGAAGGTAATGAAGACTAATACCAATTTTTTTACTTAATTTAGTGAAGAAATTCTTTTTCGATGTGCAAAAAAGCAAGAATAACCTGCACTAAAATAGCAGTTCCATAAAGAGTGCTAAGATGCAGGGGGTGAGGGAAGAGTGCCAGTGATCTGTTTTGATTTTAACACAGTACCTAATTTCTCATCAACGTCAGGTTGGTGTCTTTGTCTCGTGAACAGGCTCAGTACATTGAAAAGGTCATGGAGTTTGCTCATGCCTTAGGGAGACCATTTCACATCTGAAGGACATTTGTGAAGATCAGAGGTGAATAAAGGACAAAATATGCCTATTTCCAGTCAGCCAGAACATATCGTAAGTAAGCAGCAAAATTTCTCGTGAAGACTGCTGAGCAAGAGAAGCACTAGGAAAAAGCAAAGAAGGGCACATGCAAAGACACAAGTATCCAGCTAGCAAATTTCTAGCGTTCATCTGTTTCTCACAGTGCCATATCCCCAAAGTATTTCCTTTTCCTCAACTCAAGAAGTGTCCAAGTTAACACAAAGAAAGCACAACAGGGATAATTTTAAGCTATAGCCAACAGTGTCTGTGATCTTCTTTGTCCTCTGGAGAGAACACACTGCAGGATTTTTCCTTATTCAGCTTCATTCATCCCTTCCTGATCTGTGCCAAGCGGCCTGGGACCAACTTGAAGCAAACCCTTAGCTATTACTAGCTCAAAAAGGTTTAATGCCATGGATGGAGCACCTTATTTACACCAAGGTGGCCACCCTGATACCTGGACATTCAGATTGCAAACTAGGCTCTAAACTTAGCAACACCATCCATGTCTCTAGGCTTCCAGACATCCCAAACAGTAACATACTACAAAAAGTCCCAAAGAGTGCATCCGCACCAGTAACAGAGGACATTACAGAAGAGACTGTCAGAAACTTTCTAAGTCTTGATACTCATTCAATCAAGTTGTCAGTATCTCCAGTATTCATAAAATGTTTCCTTCAAATCCTCTGAGAAATAAGGTAGTGAAAAGGAGTTATCTAACAAATGAGTGAGAAACTTCATGTTTTCTGATTTCTTTTCACAACACAAGTTTTGAAGACAAGAAGAAAACACTGTACAAATATGTGCATTTTGATCTAGAGTGCACCACACACACTAAAGAAAGGTCTTTAGTCTGCACATAGTACAAAGTTTTGACCCCACTTTGGAGACGTAGGTGCTCTCTATTGACAACAGTTTAGCAGCAGTGCTGACACATTCCTACTGTTTGACTTCTGTAAGAGCACTTGCAAGTGCTTTTGTGTCCTATCCATAGTCTTTAAGGAGCAGAAAAGTCCTTCAAACTTTCACCAGTTTATCAGGTCTTTTGAGGAACTTCAAGGACTCCTGACCTTAAGCTTCTTCAGTTTCATGTGATCAACTCAGTGATCATCTCATCTGAATGAGTTTCTAAAAACACCTGAGGAATTGTTTGCTAAATGCACCTCAAAACACTATATTGAAATGTCTTATATTATCACTGGGACACAGCAGGTACACAGTAGTTAAAAAATACTGGATATTTTGTGATGTCTCGCTGACACCACTATCTTGCAGTCTTTTCTTCCTAATCCTTTGAAGCAGTAATTCCACCCTTTCCCAGGTCAGTGCCTTTGAAGCACAGAGGAAGTTACACTTTTCCCCATAATTAACATTCTAATTGCAACATAAGCAATTAAATGAGTGATGTGCCCTGACATCCTGCCTCCTGATCACATCAGATGAACTCAAAGAGAAAAAACGGATGCAAACTGGAAGAAATTAACTTAATTCTCCATCTGAGCATTTTTAAATAGATTGAAATGTGTATGTTTGAGTGATCACTTGAAGCCCCTGGAAAAATACTGAATGAAACTTGAACACAATCCTCTTTCAAATGGACCCAAAAGTGAGGCTCCGGTATCTGTTTGCCTCTTTCCTCCTTTCACTCACTTTGAAGCCCAAGACTTAGAAATGAATCACAGACTGGTTTGGGCTTGGAAAGGACCTTAAGATCATCCAGTTCCAACCCCCTGCCTTGGGCAGGGACACCTCACACTAGACCATGTCACCCAAGGCTCCGTCCAACCTGGCCACTTATTTCATCTCTCTCTTATGAACAACCCAATGTGTGAAAATACTCATGACCACTGGATATGAGCACCTGTGACTCACTGCTTTCTGCAAGCAGCTATATGGGTTTTCCACTGATCTTTCAGGTATGTTTAAATACCTGGCTTTGGAGGAATGTAAGCCCATTGGATTGCATGAGAAAATCTATGAGCTGAACCAGCCTCTTTGGTTCAAGGTCAAACATTAATATTTTAAGGACAATTTGACTTCTGTTTAAGATTCTGAACAGAAATAAAAAGCAGAAGCAGCAGAACTTACTAAGATGAATCCCCTGTATGACTAGTTGTGCTATTATTTAAGAATACAGTATCTCCCTCAGCTATACAATAGAGAGGAAAGTCCTGACTTCAACTTCCACAGCACTTATGCTTTGATCAATATATTTTGTGTTACTCTTAAAAAGAGCTGACATCTGATTATTTCGTTCTGACACCATTCCAGTACTATTCATCTCATAGAACTTTGCAAGGGTAATGCAGACTTGATTTCCTACTAAATTAGTTGCATTGTAATGCATCATTAATTCCTGTCCTTAGAGCCTGGAACTGCATTTCCAAAACTAAGAAACTAAGAAGTTTCACCATCCATTGGCTTCACAGATCTGCCCTGTACTGTCTTTTATTATCTAATCATAAATCATGAGGTTAAATTTTACCAGCACTACATTTTCTATCCCATATAGAATCGCAGAATCAACTAGGTTGGAAAAGACCTTTCAGACCATCAAGTCCAACCATTACTCCAGGACTGCCAAGACCACCACTAACCCATGTCACTGAGGGCCTCGTCTACATGTTTTTTGAACACTTCCAGGGACAGTGATTCCACCACTACCCTGGGCAGCCTGTTATAATGCCTGAGCACCATCTCAGTGAAGCAATTTGTCCTAATATCCAACCTAAACCTCCCCTGGTGCAGCCTGAGGCTGTCACCTCTTGTCCTATCACTTGTTACTTGGGAGAAGAGACTGACTCCCACCTCATTACAGCCTCTTATCAGGCAGCCGTGGAGAGCGATAAGGTCCCCCCTGAGCCTTCTCTTCTCCAGACTAAACCCCCAGGTCCCTCAGCTGTTCCCCATCACACTTGTGCTCCAGGCCCTGCACCAGCTCCGTTGCCCTTCTCTGGCCCCACTCCAGCACCTCAATGTCTCTCTTGCAGTGAGGGCCCCAGAACTGAACACAGGATTCGAGGTGCAGCCTCACCAGTGCCCAGCACAGGGGGATGACCACTTACCTCATCCTTCTGGCCATACTATTTCTGATACAAGTCATAGAATCCCATACTGGTTTGGGTTGGAAAGGACCTTAAGAACATCCAGTTCCAACCCCCTGCCATGGGCAGGGACACCTCAGACTAGACCATGTCGCCCAAGGCTCTGTTGAGCCTGGCCTTGAACACTGCCAGGGATGGGCCATTCACAACCTCCTCGGGCATATATCTACTTCTATGTTCTGATTTGTGTTCATGACCATTTTTTCCCTCCCTTTCCAGTCAGCATAGCTAGTGCAGGTAAATATTCCCCTATGCACACTTCTTCTGTGCTCTTCACTTTTCACAGATTTCTGAAGTGCCCGAATTAACAACCCATGACAAGGCAATTCTTTTGCACCATTAGCTCTGCAGGAGTTCCGTGCCTCTTACAGAGATTACTTGCCAAAACAAATAATGCAAATAATGCGCAGTACACCCATGTTGTTTGCTTGCAGTGACAGCCTAAGGCCTCAGCTTTAAGCAGTTCTGGACAAGAATGGATGCTAAGAACCAGCTATTCCTCCTCTGCAGCTGTTTTGTAAATCAGAATCCCAATTTCTTTATTCTGTCCAAGGTTGTTTTCACAACTGCAGTAACTGAAACCCCGGGGTTTTAGAGTCACTCCTCCCACAGCCATCACAAAAGCCAGAGAACTGAAACACTGCCCTGATTTGGGGAGCTGTCAGCAGGCTGCATCTGAATGGGAAACTCTCACTGTGTAACTGTTTCGCAAATCAAGCTGGGTACTTACCACAAGCACAACTTCAGACACTGTCATGTAGTAACATCACTACTGCGATGTAGTAATTCTCAGTATTACTACTGAGAAAATAAACACTGCATGATGCTTTTTACATTTCTTACTTCTCTTTTCCATCTTTACAGATAGTCACTTAAACTTCTTACCTGTCTGCCTTTTGTATTTCCCTGAATGGATCTTTTCTTTTTCATTTAAACTACTACTTACATTATGTTCCTCTTATTTCCCACCCTTTTATTCTTTCTCTCTTCTTTAGGAGTTCTTAATGTAGGTTCTTCTGATCTATGTTAGCATTATGGCAGCAGGAAACTGCAGCATGAGGGTTAAAGCCAGCTACACCACTTGTCAGTCGCTCCCTTGACCAAAGCCCAAGCATCCCATCTCTTGTTCCTCCTTCTTTTTCCTCCTGTTTTTTCCACCACAACTGTCTCAGCAGCAGCATTAGAAGACTACAGTTTCTCAAAGGCCACAAACATACCTTTTTCCAGAAGACAGGGTAATGAAAACAGGGATTCATAGACTCATAGATTCACAGAATAGTTTGGGTTAAAAGGAACCTTCAAAGGCCACCTAGTTAACCCCTGGGCTGGGACATTTTCGACTAGATCAGCTTGCTCAGCATCACATCCTGCCTTGCCTTGAATGATGACATCTTTATACCATGAATGAAGTTTAAAGCTGAAAGACAGTTTTCAATCTGACTGTTTGGAGAAAACCACTACAAATGGCTGAAAATTTCACCTGAGATCCTCCAACACGTGGCAACTTGGGATGTGGCTGCGACTTGTACTGAGGTAACATTTGATTTGATCTGGGAATCACTTTGTTCAGCCAGTGAATGAAGAGTTACAAAACATCTTCTGAGCTTCTGAACTAATATTCTGAATTAATACTGAAACTTCCGAATCAATACTGACAAGTAAAAGACATGCTGCTTTATTCCCAGCAAACTACCATTCTAACATAGTTTTTTCCTTTTATATTTTTGTTACCAAGGACCCTTTGCATGGCAAGGCTCTAAAAATAAACTGCAGCAGAATTTCCATCCAAGTGTCTAGCATGGTAGCTATGAGGACTTCACACAGGGAATACAGACACAATGTATTCCAAATTATGACCAAACAAGACTTTATGATTATATGCATAGAATTAAATGGCATATAATGGACAGCTCTGTTACTGAAGCAAGTCTTGGATTTAGTAAGATCAACATGGGTGAAGGACATTCTGCTTGAGGCTTAAAATTTAAATGTAATAAACCAAATTATGTGTTTTATATCACAATATGGATACATAAATGATCAGGTAAAGAGATTAGAATATAGTATTTACATTTCTTACACAGTGTCCTTTTGCTATTGAAGAAGGATTGGTGTCTGTCCATTTCACAACACAGACATTAGTGCCAGTATGTGCTATGTGAAGTTCTTCACTGTCACACTGCCATTGTATTGGGTGAGTTATCTCAATAATGGACACATTCTTTCTTCCCCTTCATACTTGCCATGCTTATTAAATCACAGAAACTGCAACAGGGCAATTAATTTCTGATGTTTTTCATTATCATGATATAAAGCATTTGTTTCTGTTCATTGCATAATGAGGGAATTTATTATTTTTACAGATGGAGAACAGTTTATAGCCCAGAACCACCAATTAACCGAGAAAATCAAGACCATTTATTGTACATATTCAGTAATTCTGCTGACTGATCCCTCTGAGACATTTTAGAGGCTCTGCTCTTTCCAATATATGGAAAATATGGGATTTAATTATACATTTAAGTGAGATGTGGTTATATAACATAAATCTCACACCAGGTACTAAACAGAAAGATTGCATAAGGAGAGACAATTCCAGCTCCATTTTTTGTGGTGTGGGGGGGATGGTCTTGAAAAACACAGCAGTAATGATTTCCTGGAATATTAATGCAAGGCTTTGTATTCCACCAAGGAATGACAGCAGTTTAAGGAAGTATGATGGCAGCAATTTTTAGCTTTCTGAATATTAATAGCCTTATTTTCAATTCATTGTAACTGTCACATTATGTAATTGTGGAGGCAGATTCTACCACCTACATCAAACAGGCATATGCTGTCTCCACTGGAAAAGCAAATCCTAGGCATGTGTACCGACAGAGCTGGGAATACTGTGTGATTAAGAAGGAAAAGAAATCAATTTATTTGGCTGTACCATTTATGTATCAGAAAATTCTCTGTGAACTCCCCCTTCACTGAAGAACCTTCTCAGACCTTTGTATGTGCTCTGGCATACATCTAAACTGCAATCCAGACTGCAGTTAAACAACAGTATTAAGTAGCCACAGACACAGAATAGATGTCACCGGCAGATCACTTCCTGTTATCCTTTCAATAATAGCACTTGACACCAAATCAGGGCACAAACACTTTGCTGAGGCTGCTCTACAGTGAACTATCTAGAGAGGTGCCAAAATGATGCTGCAGAAGACATTAAGGCAAATAAAACTATGACAGTTGTATTTCACAGGTTATGGTCTGCAGCATTTGCAACTTACCCAAGACTACAGGAAAACAGTTGAACACACACATAAAACACAGAAGGAATAAACATAATTAATCTTTTGGGGTTTTTTTGTTTTGGTTTATGGTGTTCTAAAATGTGCGTTACTGTGAGTTCTTATTCCTGGAAATTAACTGCTGAGGTGTGTACTTTTTTCTATGGTTTCAGGCTAACTTATTATCCAAGATTACATACCCTGTTACTGTTGTTGTGTACGACTTGAAGTAAAGACCTCCTATAGAGTTAGGAGGGGAGGAATGCTGAGAAGTATGTAGACTACTGGCAACATAGGCAGAGGCTGGTTACCAGATTTCATCTTAAATATGGCCTTGTTCACAGAAGCATCAGGACAAGCAGAAAACATGCTAATCCCTATTTTAGTGGAAAACCATGAAAATTAAGAAAGCCAAATTAATAAAAATTTCCCCAGCCCGAGAAGATAGTGGGGTAGCACATCCAGTAAAAACATTATGACTAGCTGATATGCATTGGAGAGATCACATAACGTCAAAACCAGCCTTCTTTATCACTGAAATCTGAAAGATACTTAAAGAAACACACGGCAAATTTCAGAGCTTTTTTGTGAGGAGTCTTATCTTGCTTGTTAAAACTTACTCAAACATATCCCTTCATGATTTTGCTACAATATCACTTCCTAGAGCTATAACACAATGTTTCCTGAAGAAACAAAAAGGCATCCTGAAGCTCCCATTCACTGCAGTGAATAGAGGATGAGGACCTACAGAAACATTAACAAAAGATGTACTGGTACAATACACCACATAATACATCCATATTAATTAGAACTGAAGTGTATTTATACTGTTCAATCAATTACTTTGTAATTAAAATTACTCATTTAACTAGAAGCAAGAATTAAATGTCTGAATTGCTCAATTATGAAACAGAAGGGAAAAGACTAATGCATTTATTGCTTACTAGCAATCCAAGACAATCAATTTAAACTGTAGAGCTCTTAAGATGTACGTGCATACATGTAACTGATGCAGTTAAAATACTCAGATTAATTATTAACGTTTAAGCTTGTAGCCATTCTTCTGCCCATATCCATACTTAGGCTGCTTTTCTGCACAGGGAATGCAGTAGATTTAGCTGCTGTCACTTTTTTTCCATGTAATTACATAGTGTTTTCAGATAAGTACTTCAGTGTTATAGACATTTATATAGACTACCACTTAATTACAGGGACAGAAATAATTTACATAACAAGCCCAAAATCTGGTTCAGACCCCACGGGCCTTTGAGACAAGAGGAAGTGGAGACTTCTCAAACAGTCTAATGACAGGTCTTGCAAATCATCATTTAAATCTAAGTTTAACATTGGTGGGAAGAAGCAGAACCAACCACATCTTGTTTCAGAACCACTGAGAACACGTCCTTATACTGGATGCAAGCACAGTTCCTTCGTTATTATCCTACCATGCCACCACAGTATACGTAAGGCAAAAGACAAAGAATTCCCTGCCATTGCACAGGCCTACAGGTTGGAAACACAGGTAATTCCACAAGAAGCACTGAAGACACCAAGACAATAAATAAAGAAGCTGAAGGGAGTTGAAGAAGAGGTTATTGGAATGTGAACTTTGGGATTTAGCTTTAGGCTTTTTCTTTTATTTCAGGTGTATCTCATTAAGTTTCATTTCAGATGTGATGACAGACTCTCAAAGGTTTTCAGATGGTCGAAGTACAGATACCCAGCAGTGTTTCCAAGAATAACACGGGTGTTGGGTAGCTAACCTAAGGGCTTAGCATTGCAATTCTTTGCAGTAAACTCACTAATTCAAAGCACTCTCACAAGCCAGACACAGTACAATTTTATTAGCTTAGCAGATCATGCAGAGGTAGCAACATACTACAACTCCCTCTCCTGAGCTCTTTTTAGGTGCACTGGAGGAGACAGAGGCAAAGTACTGACAATGCCACCCCCAGATAAGAGAGCCCGGAAGCGTGATGTTCATGCAGGAAACAGGTTGACCCTCAGATGGTTACAGCAGGTGCTTGTAGTGGCACCAGTGACGGGCCTGGAGTGGGACACTTGGAGTTGCAGGTGAGAGTCAAAGCAACCTGGCCAGTGCTGCCAGGGACAGATCACATGGAAGATGCAGAAAACAGTACCAGGGCAGCTCAAAGATACTGCAAACATCTCTATGCATAGTTCAGATCATTAACTGTTCAGGTCTTTCTCATGAGGACCCATGTCCAATTAAGGCATACAAAGACTTTAAATTCAAAGCTGTGAGTCCACTCGGCCAACAGTTTAGCCTCTAAATACGAAATCTTTACACACACACACTATTAAATAACTCAAACCCAAAACAACAAACCCGTAGGATTTTGAACCCTCAGCAAAAAAAATCTTAGGGCCACAAGGGTGATCAGAGGCTGGAGCATCTCCTGTATGAAGACAGGCTGAGAACATTGGGGCTGTTCAGCCTGGAGAAGAGAAGCTGCGTGGAGACCTCAGAGCAGCTTCCAGTGTCTGAAGGGGGCTACGAGGATGCTGGAGAGGGACTCTTCATCAGGGCCTGTAGCGACAGGACAAGGGCTGATGGGTACAAATTTAAATGGGAGATTTAGCTTAGATCTAAGGCAAAAGTTCTTCCCTGTGAGGGTGCTGAGGCGCTGGCACAGGGTGCCCAGAGAAGCTGTGGCTGCCCCATCCCTGGCAGTGTTCAAGGCCAGGTTGGACACAGGGGCTTGGAGCAACCTGCTCTAGTGGAAGGGGTCCCTGCCCGTGGCTTTAATGTCCCTTCCAACCCAAACCAATCTGTGATTCTACAATTCCTAAACAGGGAGCTCCTAAACAGGATCACCTGTTGTGCTGATGTAGAGCATCCTTGTGGGGAGAAGAGCTGCCCCTTGGAGGGACAGTGGGAAAGGATGCCCAGCCCTCATCAGGCATTGCATTGAGCCTCCTGCCATTCTGCATGTCCAAGAGCCTGAGCAGCACAAAGAGAGGAAGGTGGTGGAAGGTGGCTTCCAGGCAGGGAAGACTAGAAGCTTGGGACTGCTGATAGCAGGGGAAACCCAGCTGCTTCACCTGCAAATCACAATGGGCATAGCGTGCTGAGCACTGGTGAGCATCAACAAGACCCTTCAGGGAAACTGAGCCCAAACCATGCACCTACATGAAGGACAGAAGTGAAACAGGTTCCCCTCCTCCCTGCATGGGGTAGAGGCACCATTTCATGACCTGAGATACCAAGCCATGATATTTGTTGCTTGCTGGGGGCCGCGATGTTGCAGAGGGACTGCCAAGGCTTGTCTATCCTTTGGACTATTACTGCTTGCTACTATTGCATGTGGGCATCCCAGGAATACTATTGGGATAATCCAAAGCATTACCAAGAGGGACGTCAGAGCTGTGGGAGCAAGGGTGAAGGTCCTGAGGACCCAGGTAGTGCTTTCTCCATCCTGCCAGGCAGAAGGAAAGGCTAGAGAGGTGCTCAGCATATATTTCAATACTTGGAAACGTTTTAGAAGGGTCTACTCTTTTTCTAGTATTTCAAACCCTGGATGAAAGACACTTGCCTGAGTTAATTCAACAGCCATCAATACAGCCAGAATTACTAATTGCTTTAACTCTGATATAAAGCCAAAAGAAGAACCCCTCATAATTCTCACAGAGTTCAGGTAAGGCCTTCATAGTGAATTGTTGCTGTGTCCTTGAATTTCCTACAGCTTATCCCAAAAGGGTTATCAAACTGCATTTGGGCAAGTTTGTGGATTTTAGAAGTAAGTAGGGCTTTATTTGTCCTCAATTTTGGAGACAGCAGAGGCGTCTCTCATTATATATTAAGTGATTTTTTCTAATCACTCATTCATCTAACATGAGATCTTTCCAGTTGCACACTAGTGAAGAACCTTTGCAGTTCTTTTGTCTTTAAGAGATTCATACTCATTCATATTTATTCTGAATTCCTCATCAATATTTCAGACAAATGACAGCTTAAAAAGGCTTTGGTAACTCAAAAGCAACACAACCCATTCTCAACATGCTGCTATTTCTTTTGAACCAGTGTAACTCAGTTTAAGTTTGATGTATTACTCATTTATGGTCTGTTGAGGGAAAATGGTAGCTCGTGGAGAGGAAATGACAAGTGACATGAGAAATGGATGTTACTCAGAAGAAAGAGGAGAAGAGGCTTCCTACACCCAGTTGAAGCCTATAGCTCTTCAGACACCTCAACTGACTGGTGGTTTACAAGAGCAATAGACTAGAATACAGATGGAGACTCACAAAGTGGAATATGTTTTTCATAGAATTGTAGAATAGGCCAGGTTGGAAAGGACCTGAAAAAACCATCTTGTGCAACCTTTTGTGGGACAGGAAAGGAAGCCTGGGTGAGACTGTCTAGAACTCTGTCCAGTCACATCTTGAAAACTTCCAGTGACGAGAGCTCTACCACATCCCTGGGATGGTTGTTCCACTGAATTATTGTTCTCACTGCAGAAGAGATACTTTCTTATACAGAGATGAAACCTCTCCTGGGTTTTGGAACAGCTAAGCATATTTCTGACAGACTTGAGCATGCAGGCAAAGAGCAGTAAACCTGTAAACAGGGAGGGATTGAAAAGCCTTATAGAGACAACACACGTCTGTGTCAGTAGCCTGTATTTCTTAAGATGGGGGTTACTAACAATCTAGGGCCATTTGTGATAATATTATCAGAGTGCTGCTGATAATAAAACATAGCTTCTGTCATGGTTATTCATTCCCTCCACACATCCTTCTGCATCTACATTTAAAAACAACCAAAAAGACAAACTGCATGAGTCATTGTCTACCAGCCTTGAAGGTAACTAACTCACAACACTGAAGACCCAACCCTCTTCGTCTGTCTGTAGCTCTTAATTTACTCACTGACATTAATTATCAGCAGCAGCCATTGCATTATTAGACAATATTTTTCCCCCGCCCCCCCAGAAAGAAAATATTAGAGGCTATGTTTGAGAAGACCAATATTCAACCCTTAAGGACAACAACAATAAAGAGTATATGGAGGTTATGTATTTTCAGATAGACTACTTTGATTGTCCTCATGGGTTCAATGTTGAGCAGCCATCACTGGGACCCACAGAACTATGAGAAAAGGAACATATATTTTTCTGACCAGTGAGAAGCAGTCAGTTTGGGGGCAGGAAGGGAGGGTAGAAAATGTCACAAAGTAGTTAAAGGGTTAAGGTCATGCGCCACCATAGGATGCTCTGCTGTTACTGTCGGAGAAACTGAAATGGTACTTCTTTTCTTAAATTGTATATCTGTAATCTCACAAGACCACATCTTTCATTTGCTAGACTGAAATTTCAAGTTCACACTAAGTTAATAACTTTGATGCACCAGTAAGACTGGAATACAAAATCACAGAATCCCAGACTTGTTTGGCTTGGAAAGGACCTTAAGGTCATCCAGTTTCAACCCCCTGCCATGGGCAGGGACACCTCACACTAGACCATGTCACCCAAGGCTCTGTCCAACCTGGCCTTGCACACTGCCAGGGATGGAGCATTCACCACTTCTCTGGGCACCCTGTGTCAGCACCTCAGCACCCTCACAGGGAAGAACTTCTTCCTTATATCTAACCTGAACTTCCCCTGTTTCAGTCTGAACCCATCATCCCTTGTCCTATTGCTACAGTCCCTGATGAAAATATGTCTTATTTATGTATATTAAAGTATAGACATAAATATACATAAAGCATATACATAAATCATAAGCACATAGGACACAACACTAATTATAGTTTATGTACCAGTCCTTCTCTTCACTCCAAGTATCTTTAATTTAAATATAAACTAAAGATCAGTATACTACTATGTTTTACCATGGTAACTCTCTTACTCCTGGTCTCATGACAACTCATCATAAAATTGCTAAAAAAGGGACAAACAACAAAAGATTTTTAAATGTTTCCAGTCAGCCAACTTAATCTATTTCTTCAAACCAGTCATTTGAGCCAAGAACAGTACAAAAGCACTTCACAGCCAACAGAAAGCACTGATCTGGTTTACCTTCCTTCAGAGTAGCTCTAAAAAGGCAATTCTCTAGCTTGCTCCAGCCAGGCTTTTCAGATCTCTTCACACACCCACCCATCACAGCTGCTATCAGATTCTCAGCGCTCCCTCCAGCTGCAGCATGAGCTGTGATATGCCAAGTCTGGCTAAATCTGCTGCAGCGTATTAGAGATCTTGTAGCCTATTTGAGCTTTGTGTGCCTCAGCCACTCTTCCCCATTTTACTGCTGGTGCTATTCCCGCTCCTTGTCATTAGCAGTTCATGATCCAGCACATTTTCCTACCTGTCTTGCCATACCCTCTACCACCAAGCCATGCTTTTCAGATGGCTGTAATTTTCATGGTGTTCTGCCTTAGCAGTGATGTGAGACCTAGGCTCAGGATAATAAAACTCCAGGGAGGAAACAGCAAAGTTAATTTATGTTGTGTGTCACAAGTGAGCCTTCCTTCTCAAGTACAAGCTACAAAGCATGTCCCTTTGGATGCCATAGTTCCAGCCCTGTAAATTATACTCAAAAAAAGTTGTTGCCTTATTGTGAGATAATTACATCTATCAATTCCAAACGTATGGAAGCAAATAGTTGGCTTAGTGAGGCACAGCTTTGTGCTCAGCCTTCCGCTCCCTAGGTTATCCCTAATACCTAAGGACTACTCTTGGTAAGGCAGCCTGGAGCACCTACAGAAAAATCAGACCGACTGCCCCAGAAAGGAGAGGTTTTACCATGACTTATCATGGAATCCCAGACTGGTTTGGGTTGGAAAGGACCTTAAGCTCATCCAGTTCCAACCCCCCTGCCATGGGCAGGGACACCTCACACTAGACCATGTCACCCAAGGCTCTGTCCAACCTGGACTTGAATTTAGTTCTCTGACAGACCCTTCCCAGAGAGGAAAGCTACTTCGGCACTCCTGATTCTTTCTAAGCAAAGTATGAGGACAGTTCACCAAGCCAGGCTTGCTTGGTTGGTTTTGCAGGATTTATTTTCAGTCTTTGGAGGCTTCCAAAATTATTAAGGGTCAATCTCTAGTGTGGTATCTAAACTTCCCCAAATGGCTGCTTTAATCTGGCTCTAATCCTGGATTGCCTGCCTTCACCAGGACCTTGGCAGGAAGCCTCTTGCCAAACAAGCAAACAGGCCGGCTCGCTTCTCAAGAAGTCATTGTGACCAGCTTTGAAATCAGTAAAATCACCACAGGAGCAGATCTGGGGACTCATTTTGTAGGACTCCTTGACATAAAGGTCTGGCCTGAGGCCCTAGGAGATTAATTTCTCATCATCTTGTGATGAACTTGAAAGGGAATAAGGTGCTCCTGTTTCAGACTGCTCTTGCACGAGCAATCCAGTTTCCAGAAGCTCTGCTTTCTGCTCTGAAGTATCTGCTGCCATAGGGGCAATATCCACTTCTGATATCTGACATAGGTCCCAAAAAGCACCAGTGTGCCTGGATTTTGCAGGTTTTGTAATATGTGTGACCACACTGCTCTCAGACCAAGGACATGTCAATACTGTTTGCCAAGCTTGGTGCCAAAAACCAGATTTGTAATCAGTTGTTATTCATTTGCCCTCAAAGCATGATCTTCAGTGCTGTGGATCAGCAGTAGCAAGGAATCCACAGAAGAATGCCTCGTCATTAGGACCACTTTCCCCAAGGGAGGATGAATAATGAGATAGTTGGTTCTCATGGAATTGTTCCTCTAAACTACCATCAAGGAAGGGCAGGCTTAGTTTGCCCTCCTTCCCACCATCCAGTCAAAACACCAAAGCTTTAGGTGAAACTGCATGAAACTGTAGCAGACCAAAACCTCTGCCTCCGCATAAGTTCTGTGTTAGTTATCACAAACTTCTTTATCAATTCTCTCTGAATTTTCATTCCATACATAGTGGTCTTAAAATTCATCTTGCTTCCACATGCAGCACATGACCCCAAGGTCTGGGTTCTTAATCCCATGCTTGTGTTAGAGGTAGCAGTTCAAATTTACTGGTGGTAGAGTTTTGCTTTAGTGATTATTCATGTAGGATGTTTCAGTAGAAAACATACTGCATTATTCCACAGCAAGTTACACTTTCTGTTGTCAACAGGAAGAAAACATTTTTCTTCATATTTCTAATCCTTTATTACTTTTTGCAGACATTTCAGCTATTTAGAACATTATTTCCCCAATTTATCTTCAGCATATCTATTTTCAGTATGAAAATAAGTGCTGGTATGGAGCGATGCAACACTTCTCCTTCATCCACCATCACCTGTTAAATATTTATGTATTGATATAGTTTTCAACTTTGTTATGTTGATTTCCTGTAAATGTACTGCCTGTCTATGAATAAAAAGATATATTTAAATAGTAATATGATTCAAGCATTAGTGCTTATTTAAGTTTAATTACATGAAAAGTGGGAGTGCCTGATTAAAAGTCAGCTGATTTTGTGAACAGCGTGTTTTTCCTATGCTATGGAAAATTAATAGAAACTTCCTCTCCAAAGAATGTGAAGTGTTTTATTTGTGGTTTTATAGTATAAAATGTAAAACTTTCCTTTTGTCCAGCTACAATCATTTCAGATTAATTTCAGACTTAGCTTATTCACCACCTTGAAAAGCGCTGATTTTTGGTTGGCAGTGATACTTAAAGGAAAATCTTAAGGAAAAGCTATGAGTGGATATGTCCTGCCACCTATCTTTTGGGCATTCCAACATAAAAATTACTTCTGGTAAATTTTGGACCTTTACTCTGGTGTTTTCTGGCACTTTCCACGGCATGAAATCAGATAACTTTCCTGCTTTAGGGCAGAGTTGCCTTACGATTTCCCATGCTCCTGAGGCTGCGATATTGGCTCAGTTTCAGGAGACCAGTAGGTTGGTTTCTGGCAGAGACTTTCCCTAAGACGTTACCTAAACCAGTGAAACACTGTGTACCTCAGTTCCTCATCTGTTATACTCTGTCTTCTACTGAGATAACAAATGTTTTCTGTGTGAATGTGCAGCTTCTTGAGTCACCTTCTGTTTCAGTTTCAAGTGCATCCAGCAGTTCACTGGTCCATGGCAGGTGGCTGTCAAGTGCTACCCCAGCATAGATAATAGAGAATGAATGAAAAAAATCAATTAAGTTACTAAAATAGTCCCACTTAGTCTTTGTGCCTTACAAGAGTATTGTTAATGAACAATAGAAGTGAAATAATTCTAGCTCCAATTCCCCCATTCTTTCAATCAATCATTTTTAATGCCTCAGGAGACCAATGCTATATATCTTTCAAACCCCCTGTATCTCTCGACACAGAGTTATTATTAGTTTAACAGTTCTCTATTTCCTAGGTTACCTGAGGATAGCTGGAGTCTTTTTAGATTCAATTGGATTGCTGGTATACAGAGACAAAACAGAAACCAATAATAACATCTCATTGGATTTGTGAGGGGGTGATCCCTGAGACAGTTCCTGGAACTAAGGCCCCCTCCAGCCATAGGACTGCAAATACGGCACACAGCCCAGTCTGAAGTGGCAACTAGTCCTTTTCCAGCTTGGGCACCAACCAGACAGCAGTGAAGAAAGCCACAAAAGCAACCAGGCAATTACATCTGCATGCAAGAGGTTGGGGACACCAAACAAGGCAGGCTCCACAAAGCTGCAAACAGCTTTGACACACACGGAATAGCAGTGTTTGAATGCACAGGATCTCTCACATGGAAAAACAACATTCCTGAGAGATTAAGCAAGATTCTTTGGGGATCGTCTGGCAACATGTATCTGCCTGAAAAATGTGCAAATGCCTTTATGGCTCTCACCGTAAAACATACAGCATAGGCATGGATTCAAGAGCAGAATTTCTCTCCCACCTCCACAACAGTTTTCAGATTTCAGCTTCTGGATTTGTCCTCTCTACACACATACACACACGTATATTTATAATTACTTTTATTTTAACATAGCTAAGATAGAACTAAGATGCAGAACTAAGATACTCTGGGGTTAGCTATGAAAACAACAAAAATTGCTTCTCAGCCCTGAATTCTTACAGGACAGGTTTTAACGAAGATGCTGGCTGGACACTGCATGGCCCCTTCCCCACAGTTGTCCATACTCAGTGAATCAATCCTAAGCCTTCCCAGGAACAAGTAAGCAAGGACATTTGCTCCGTGAGTTTGTTTTTCATTTACATAAATAAGCAGTGTATCCCTTGACTCTATAGCTACAGTTTATTTATAATCATTAATCAGTATATATAGTAATACATTTAGTAAGCTGTACCATACAAAATCAAGTTGTCTTTCCCAAAGAGAAATGGTGTACAACTGCAGTCACACAAATGCTTATGCATGCTAAATTTCAAGGAAATTATCAAGGAAACTGAAGGAAATTAAAGTTCCTGGGGCATAAGAATGGCTGTTCTGGGTCAGACCATGCGTCTGACATCAGGCAAAACCAATATGGTTAAAACCAGGGAAGCAATACGATACTCTCCCAGACAAAACCTTTGTTCACTGAAGGTACATACTGAGCTTGAGGTATTTGGTCTGTACCTGGCAACCTTCAATGACCTTGCTCAATCTTCCTTTGAGCCCATGCAAACTTTTAATATCTGTATCATCCAGGAAGGAGTTCCATAGCTTATCAGAAAGATGGAGAAAGACTTTTCACCAAGGCCTGTAGTGGCAGGACAGAGGGCAATGTTTTAAACTGAAAGAGGGTAAATTTAGATGGGCTATTCTTAGAAACAGAAGTTGTTCCCTGTGAGGGTGGTGAGGCCCTGGCACAGGTGCCCAGAGAAGCTGCAGATGCCTCATCATCATGCGGAACAGTCATCAAGGGTTCAAAGCCACGTTGGACAGGATTTGGAACTAGATGAGCTTTAAGGTCCCTTCCAACCCAAGCCATTTTGTGATTCTATGATCCCATATGTATGTTTGTGTTGTACACGAGTGCTCTGTGTGTGCCTGCTGGGAATACATGCTCAACCCTTCAAGTGGTTGGACCTGGGGACATGCAGCTGCAGCAGCACTGCTTCTTTTGGGGTGCCAGGTACAGTCCAACTCCCCTGACAGTGTTGTAATTTCAAATTACATCAAAATTTATTGCACCTCTCCTTATAAAGATGATCACAAGCTTCAGTGGGGAGTGTGAAGAATAGCAGGTATATAGTGAGAAGTGACTCAAGATAATATGGTAGCCATTATACCATGTTAATATGCAGATGTACGGAGTCACCAGTATTCTGAAGTGGAATAAATCCAGCAAAGTTAATAATATCTCTGATGAAAATTTGACTGAAATACCAGAGTGCTTTATCATTGTTTTTACAGTACTAATCAATGTCCAGAGTACTGAATCATACTGAAAATGGATTAGCTACTAAAGCAACTAGGTTAGGCCCTGGAATAGCTCTTAACATGACCTAAAAAGGGAGCACCCCAAGGTTCTGGTCTGTCAGGCCACATTTTTGACAGTGACTGTTAGTTTTTCTTCCTTTTGAGTCCCAGTACGGGTTTTCTGGTGGTGGGAAGGGGTTGGTTTGGGGTTTTTTTTGAGGAAATGGACGTGTTGAAAAGGTTTTTTTTTTTTAAGAATCTTCTAAATGTATTTAATAACTGCTTTTTTTTCTTCCTTTGTTTTCATTTTTTTTCTTTATAAAAACCCAAATCATGGAACACTTCTCTGTTCCATGGTTCCACTAGTGGTAAGCAGTCCGTATATAAAATATGACGTTATGCTTGGCTTCATTTCTAACACAAATACTGTTCCTCTCCAACATCCAAGGCTAGATTGTCACAGAACACGTGCTGGCAGCAAGAGGAGAAAACAAGAGGGAAGAAATACCGTATGTACAATTATTCCAGAAAGGCCTTGTCTAAGCACGAGTTGAAAGTTCCAGCTTTGACAAATGAGAAGTATACGGAAACATTTACCTTGCTGATTCTTAGCGCTTAAATCAACAAGGTACCACACAATGCCTGGTGAACAACTTCAGCTACCACTGCTCCCCTCAACAAACAGGAATGTATGAACTCATGGTGTGTAAATCTGGCACTTCCATGAGCACTACAGTGAATATGAATAACCAACTAGCTAAGAAAAACAGAAAGCTACCCCTTCTACGAGTCCCTTGTGAATGGCCCCTATTACTCAAGGTACTGTACAATTCCTGTACTCCAAGGTAGACTTCCATTTCACAATGAGCATAATGGAAAAGACTAGTGCTTTTCTGCTTTAGATCTCAAGCCTAGAGATTTTCCCTTGCTGTGTGACCCTAAACAACTTCTCATGACAACCTCATGACAAGCTTCTTATGACTAGCTTTGAAATTCAAAAGCTTCCTAGATGTAGCTTGTGACTGAAGAACTGAAGAGCTGTTCATTTAGATTTTCATATCACAATCTGAAATAATCTGATCTCTACTGCTTGACAACATAAGTAAAGGCAGAAGAATGTCTATAATATCTTGAAGACTATTGGTCTTGTCACATAACAAGCTCGCGAGTGTAAATCGAGTTGCAGGCTCTTTTCTAAGCTACTGCTACTTTTCCTGTCTGATGCCTCTCTGAAGTCAGTATCAAACCTGGATCAGCTGCTCAGGCAATAGCTTCCACTAACCTTTGCATCTGTAACTGCAAACTACACAAATTGTCATCTGAAAACAGCATGCATAAAGCTAAAGGTTTTGTAAATGACATTCACCCACAGACCGTGACACTGCATAGCGCCACAAAACGTACATCCTTTCCCACCTAACAGTGCTGTTTCACATGTATTTTTGTTTTCTGGCTAAACTTAGACTATTAAGGCACATACTTTAATGGGTGTGAATGTAAAATAGGTTCTTCTTGTTGGAAAATAATATGCTAAAATTGTAATAAAGATAAAGATAAGGGTACGCATTTCCTGATGGTTAGTTCAATGCCGTATATATGCAAGTTGAATTCCCTTGAATATAATGAAATAGCTGCTGCCTTTTTATGCCAGCTTTGAATAATGCTTCTAAAAGCAACGAGTGTAGATATCACTACTTACATTTCCCTGCTAACAAATCTTACAGCCAGAAGAGGTTGTATGCAGTCTTTCCACACCTTCTAGATAATTCAAAGATGTGCATGACAACTCATGCAGAATGCTCTTCAATTCTGTTTAAGCCATTTGAAACATTTTAGAAAGAGATTCTTTAACAGTTAAAGACTTTCTGTGATCAAGAATCCACCATGTTTTTACCCAGATTGCTTCACTGTTGGTTCAAAACCAATGGAGTGTATCAGCAGTGTATCAGAAATAGCAAGGAAGAAGGCTGAGCATGAAACTATTTTACAGTTGTGCCTGTATTTTCAGTGTTATAAACCTCTTCCATTCAAACTATGAGTCATGTTTCCTTCTTCCTCCTCCTCCACCCCATCCTGAAATAATGAGGCTCATTTAAAAATTATGAGGTTTTAAAAAAATAATATATTTTAGATTTTTTAGGCTCTTTGTGTTCTGCTGAATGGTTCATAAGCTTTAGGCTTCTGGTTTTCAGCCTTTTTCTGTACAGCTATGAAATCTAAGTGCTTGCATTTTTCATAGTGAAAGCTAAGATTGCTCAGCAATCCCGTATCTTCAGGAACTGAGGTTTTAAGAAAATACAGCAAATGCTGCAAAATGCATGTTATAGGAATTGGCAACACTATATTTTAGTTGATATCTATCAATAAAAGCACATTGAAAAATGTTTATTTACAGTGGATGGAAATGTGAGTGTTTACAGAAGGAGAATTAAGTTTACAGTGATAAAAACAATCAAATACCCAGTCTGTGGCTTTTCTAATCAGGTAGATTCTGCCTCTCATTGATACATATGCAGCAAGCCATGAGCAATTAAGCTTGTATCCTATATTATTGAAGGCAAGTGAATTTTAATATTGCTCAGATTGCCACATCTCATCCTAGTAGTAGCCAGAACTACAGAGGGCAGTGATACCCCAAGAAGAGAAATGCTCTTAACCAGCTTGACTTTGAGTTCACACAGGACAGTTCTCTATATAAAAAAATACTTCCTTACAGATATAACACTATCACTCTTAATGCAGTCTTGTTTAAAACTAATATAAACCCTCTTTTACCTGCTAAGTTTACTGCATCTGCAAAAGGAATTAATGCTTCACACACCAGGAAGTTCTTTATCAAAATCAGTTCTACCAATGCACACTGAAATATGCAATTATAAGCAATCCAACAACCTGTTCTCATCAAGATACTGTATCAGTGATTGGGAAAGGCTTTTATCTCCAATATGCTTTCAGAGTATTGTGGGGCTGATACAGGTACAATCTTAGCTCAAATAGCTGAATATTTCAAGGAAGAATACCCTTTATATCAACTTTCTGATGCTAAGCTTTAGCAGAACAAAGGCTGCTTGAGAACAATGGTTAGTGGCAGTACATTTTTAAGCAAGCTATGGTGTTAAGCATAAGAATGTGAAAAGCAGCTTTTTTTCCTAAATATAAGCTCAATCTGCAAGCAGTCAAAGCCCCTCAGCTCTCAGTAACTTTAAATTTAAAATATAGGGGATAGTATCTAAAATATAATGTGTATGGGGAAAAAAAAGTAACACCTGACCCCAAAACATCAAAATGAAAGAAGCTAACCAAACCTAAAATATGGTACAGAAAACATGAGGTGAGATTGGACTCTCTGATCATTGCACTTATAATGCCCTAAACAGAGCAGGATCACAACCCATCTGATGCAATTTGCTGTGTTTGTTCTTTTCGCCCATTGGACATTTTCTCTGCATGGTGGAAAGACAGAAATCTGACCATTTGCCAAAGATGCTCCTGAATGAACCTCCAAGATGCATTCCTAAAGGGCAAAGGAGTCCAGGAAGGCTGGACATTGTTCAAGAAGGAAATCTTAAAGGCACACAAGCAGGCTGTCCCCATGTGATGAAAGACAACCCTGTGGGGAAGAAGACCAACCCAGCTGAACAGAGCTTTGGTTGGAACTCAGGAAGAGACCTTCTTTGCCTCAGCCTTTAACAGCAAGACCATTTGTTTTTGAGTACACAGTCCTCTGAGCTAGAAGACAGGGATGGGGAGCAGAATGAAGCCCCCATAATCCAAGGAGAAACAGTCGGCAAACTGCTACACTACTGACACACGAGTCTGCGGCTGGATCCTTGGGTCCACCTGGGGATCTCAACTACACCAAGGGTACTGGAGGAGCTGGTGTAAGCAATCACCAAGCCACTTTCCATCATCTCACAGCAGTCCTGGCAAGCTGGGGAGGTCCCAGTTGACTGGAGTTTTGCAAATGTGATACCCATCTACAAGAAGGGCTGGAAGGAGGACTTGGGGATCTACAGGCCTGTTAGTCTGACCTTGGTGCCAAGTAACAAGTGATAGGACAAGAGGAAACAGTCTCAAGTTGCACCAGGGGAGGTTTAGACTGGAGATTAGGAAAAACTTATTCACTGAACTGCTGACAGTGGTTGAGTCACCATCCCTGGGGGTGTTTAAAAGACGTGTAGATGTGGTGCTTAGAGCCCTGGTTTAGTACTGGACTTGGCAGTGTGAGGTTAATGGTTGGACTAATGATCTTAAAGGTCTTTTCCAACCTAAACAATTCTTTGATTCTCTATATAAGACAAACATGGCAGACCTGTATGCGATATATGTCCTGCAGAGGCATTTTGAGCCTTATGCATCCAGGACCCGTATTCTGGCCATCCAGGTCATTCAGAGACATAGAACAGGTACTAACTTTTTGAGAAATAACTAATACATAAGTGACTGTAATTAAGCTGAGATTTAAATAATACATAAACTGCCAAAACTCTAAAGTCATTCATCTGGTTTCTGAACTAACATGATTTATGATAAACAGACACGCTTCAGTCTTTGAATGAGGATGCTACTAAAAGTAATAAAATAACAGAATAATGACATAACTATTCTTACAACTTCAAGTGCATTCAGTCCAATCTAACCAGAATGTCACCGCACTTTATCTGTAAGCAGTTATCCCATTAATTGCAGGGGACTAGATCAATGCTATGAGCCCAGTGATGGAAGGTAATAAAGACTTAATGTACTGCCTTGCTTCACCTCGTAATGTTTTATACCCACCACAAGATAGAGAGGCAAGGAGGGATACTGGAGTTACTTGTTTATAAATACACACTTTTCATGCAGGAAGGATTCACTCATCTTGCTATCTTTTATAACACTACTACATCAGAGCAAGTTTTTTACTTTTTGGTAGATTAGAGTTGTTTGGCAACACTTCCCTTCTATCAGACAACATTGTTCAGACAAGCCAAAATGTTTTACACAAATTTAATTAGGACACTATTTTTAGGGTATCCATTCCTGAATGCCTTGCTGCATTCTCCTGTCATACAAGAGAGAATCAAAGCTGGCAGAAATTTTCGGCAGCAACGGTACATTTTCTATGTGTTGCTCCAGGGGTGAGCAGAAGGGATGGAGGGATGGAGTACTGCTGTTCCTGCTGCTGTCCAAGATAGGAGACACAATTAGTCCTGCTGGCTGCCTCCCCACCATTACCCAGTGCTTACTGTGATTGTCCAACACCTCCCTCAGCAACAAATCTGACTTTATGAGGCTCTGCTGGACAAAACGGTCAATGGGGCCAAGGCCATTTTGCCTACTTTAACTTGCCCAGCACAAGTTATGGAGAGTTCCAAATGGAAAACATAATTTTCAATTATAAAAGTCCTAACAGATGGAATATAAACAGTATGGAGAGAAAAGAATTCTGAACTTTTCATCTTAATCTCAGTGCTGGGCAAAACCCTGGGGTTGTCCCAAAACAGATTTCTCCTCGTCAATCAAAGTTTGCTTCAGTTTTCTTTGGAAAATCTGAGTGGAGCAGGCCAGTAAACACTTATGATCAACACTTATAAATGAAAAGAAACATGAGGGAAAAAACAATCACAAATTCCCAAAATAAGCAGGAAAATCTCCAGTAACTCTTTATATCCTTCTGGACGAAATGCCCAGCACGCAGCTAGACAAGTCCATAATAGCAACTGCCTGACAGGTCAGGCTCAAAGAGTTACAATTAAATGGGGTTGCATCAGACAGCAGCCTGTCACCAACGGGGTTCTCCAGGGCTCAATTTTAGGGAGGGGGTCACAGGGATTGAATGTACATTAAGCAGGTTTGCTGGTGATACTAAATTAAGAGGAGCTGTAGCCTCTCTTGAGGGTATAGATGCCTTACAGAGAGATCTGGATAAACTAAAGAGCTGGGCAATCACCATCTGTATGAAATCTAACAACACTCCAGTCTTAAATATGTAAAAATATGCTGTATTTTTAATATAATTATATA
>NW_009941379.1:80737-87055 GCF_000696875.1 Nestor notabilis | reverse complement strand
AAAAATATATATATGTGCGTGTGTGTGTATATATATATAGTGATGCTGCTGCAGCTTTTATGTAGACATATATAAACATACATATAGACATTTTCAATTTCTAAATGACGTCCTTCCATTCTGGGTAGTGGCTTTTCTAATCTTAGTGTCAGACTTTTTTATTCATGGACTTTGAAAGAGAATGATTGATGAATGGAGTTTCTTCATCAGAGGTAATGATTAAAACTTCAGCTTTTAATAATTACTCTTTTTTAATAATTACTAGATTATGGAGTCTCTTACAATTTTAACTTAAAGCACTGTAGTTATAAATGTTTCGTCAGACAATTTTAGAGAGTCTTCACACTAGCAAAGCATTCTGTTAGGTCAGTTGATAGCTAAAAGTTTGAAGGATCTCTGGTTGAAGTGCTGAGGGCTGTTTCAGGTTCATTTTGCATCACAATGCCTTATTTTGGGGGTATTTTTCAGCTAAATAAAAGCATAGTTTTGTCTGGAAGACTTCTAGACATTTTCTTTCCTTTTCTCTGAATCAGTGAGTACAGAGGAGAGTGTATGTGCGTGTGTGTGTATATATATATAGTGATGCTGCTGCAGCTTTTATGTAGACATATATAAACATACATATAGACATTTTCAATTTCTAAATGACGTCCTTCCATTCTGGGTAGTGGCTTTTCTAATCTTAGTGTCAGCCTTCCTGCAATCTTTTTGTTTGTTTCCATAGCTGTCCTATATAAATTGCTTCATTTCTTGTGCATAAGCAAATCAAAGGTTAAGATTGAATAGCTGACCTGAGCTGCAAGCAAAGAAAGCAGGAGCAGTGGCAGGGTGGTTTCTGAGGTTGTGGGAATAGGAAACCTAAATCAATAGCTTTTAGCAGACTCATAAATGTTTCATTTGTATTCCTCACTTCGGCATTATAGAGCTTTGACATGGGAATCCATATAACCTCTTAAATTAGTGTTGTCCCTGTGCTGGGTGTAGATGTTGAAAACCATTTCCTTCAGATGCATATCAAAGTGCTGCTCCAAAATGGCATTTTCCTTCCTGTCTGGGAGCCTTGTTGCTGTGCAGCTTCCAATCACAAGCAGAATGAGCTTGGCGGCCTCAGCGCCAGGCTACAAAGATGTTGGTGATGAGCATGCACATCTCTAACCTGAGCACCCACACCAGTGCTCCGGCCTGGCTTAAAGGCCAGGTATGAGTTGTGGCTGCTTGGTCAAGCTATCTCTGTGCAGTGGGAAGCAGAGAGACACCTTTTCCCAGGGCTGTGACACAGCCCTAAGGAATGAGTGAGGCTTTGGGAAGACCAACCTCAATAATTCATGGCAGCGCGGGGGAAGGAGGGACATGCCCACAACTATTTGTTGAATTTAGACTCTTTTGGAGGTGCTGGGGAAGCAGGGGGTAGGAAATGCGTAAACAGAGCATGAGTCAGGCAGCTTATCTGGCCATCCACCTCCTCTTGAGCTTATCCACCCACGGAGCATGGGAGGGCTGTGCGGATCCAGGTCTCCACCAGGTCAAGGCTGGGACCTGTCGTCAGCCTGGGTGTGCTGTATCTGCTCTGTCAGCATTCCATGGTTTCTCCCAGGACCCTGAATGATGATGAGCTCAACGCAGCTGGACAGGACAGGGCTAATCTGTAGACCGTGTGCTTGTAGGTAAGAAAGACCTTTGAAAACCCTTGGGCTGTGACGAGCGAGTTAAAAACCCAACCAACCAGTAACAACAAAAAGAACCCAACCAAAAACCCTTTCATATCTGTGGGGCTATTTACTGATTTCTAAACAATTAGGTGGCTGGAAGCGGAATGCTGTGGGGTTTCAGCCCTGGTGTCTCCAGCCTGCAAAGCAAAACTGCAGTGGTTTGGAGAAGACAGGGTAGAAAAGGGATAGAAAAATAGCGTTGGGTTGGAGAGCAGATGTAGCAGAGCCAGATAGCATTTCTCAGAAACTCCTTCTTTCTGTGAATTAGGCCTGTTTTTCCCAGCATGTAGTCACTTCGTGTGGCTGCCTTGTGCTGGCAGAGAAGCTGAGCTGAGGCCAGCAGCCCTTGATGCTCCTGGGCATCTGCGCAACATTCTCCCTGCCCTGAGTGCCAAGCACTCCTGGGACAGAGCATGTGTGCGTATCTGTCAGTCTGTTTTAGTTACATGGGGAACAAAATTGAGCTGGCTAAAATACTTTGGAGTAAATGACTTGGATTTTATCATCTAAGTAGTATTAATTTGATTGGTCCAAAGGGTTTTTCTTCTATGGGGAAGAATAGGTATCAGGTAGCAGTTAAACGAAATAGTAGCTAATAAAAGCCTTGTGTTTGAGTCTGCCTGTCTGTTAAAAAGTATAATTTAGCTGTCTCTTTTGTCTTATTCTCTGATGTGAATCTGTCCTGCAGAATGTTACAGTCGCATGAAGTGTCTGGTGAGTTTTATCAACAGGAACTACAATGAAAGGGATTGCTATAATTTGTTCCGAACTTTCATCTTGTGCCGGTAGCTAAATATTCCATAAATAAAACCTGTAGCCATTGCCTTTCCTAAACCATCAGTAATCTTCCTGAAAATGAGAAGCCAAAATGATTTCTGCTGAGCCAAGAACAGACCGATGCCCTTTATCCTGGATAGTTTGCTCTCTTAATGCAGTGTTTTCTAAGGAAAAATAACTCTTCTGCGGTTTGCCAGTACCCTCTAGGGGCTGTTGAGACAATTTACCATCCAGTCTGGGGTTTGATTACTTCACTTTGTTGCTCCATTGCTGAAACCCAAATGCAGAATTTCCCCATTCACCCTGCTCTGCCTTCCCACCCGGCTCATCCCAAGTTAAAGTGGGGTGCAAGGAGGCACAGGCTCTGCGAGCCAGGGTGCAGGAGCACCCACAGAGCAGGAGCATTGGGGTGTCACCTGGTGGTTCACATTTGAGGTCCATTGGCAGGGTACCAGGCTTGGATAGCAAATGCACCAGTAAGGACAAGAGAGTAATGGTTTTCCTGTTTGTGTCTCTGCAGGCAAGAGCCCTGTCACCATGTCAGTCAGCGTCCACGAGAACCGTAAATCCCGGACGAGCACCGGCTCCATGAACATCTTGCTTTTCCACAAAGCTTCCCACCCGGACTGTGTGTTGTCCCATCTGAACACCCTGCGGAAGCACTGCATGTTCACCGATGTCACCCTTTGGGCAGGAAACAGGTCGTTCCCATGTCATCGGGCAGTGCTGGCTGCCTCCAGCAGGTACTTCGAAGCCATGTTTAGCAATGGCCTCCGGGAGAGCCTGGATGATGAGGTGAACTTCCATGACAGCCTCCACCCAGAGGTGCTGGAGCTACTGCTGGACTTTGCTTATTCCTCTCGGATCATCATCAATGAGGAGAACGCCGAGTCCCTCCTCGAGGCTGGAGACATGCTGCAGTTCCATGACGTCCGAGATGCAGCGGCTGAGTTCCTGGAGAAGAACCTCTACCCTTCCAACTGCCTGGGCATGATGCTGCTCTCGGATGCTCATCAGTGCCGCCGGCTCTATGAGCTGTCCTGGAGGATGTGCCTGGTCAACTTTGAGACTGTTCACAAGAGCGAGGACTTCAACAACCTTTCCAAGGACACTCTGCTGGACCTCATCTCCAGTGATGAGCTGGAAATTGAAGACGAAGAAAAGGTCTTTAAGGCTGTCATCCAGTGGGTAAAATACGATCTGGATGAGCGGAAGGCTTATCTCCCAGAACTGCTGAGGAACGTTCGTCTGGCCTTGCTTCCTTCTGAATGCCTCAAGGAAGCCTTGGCTTGTGAGGACTTGATCATGGTGGATGAAAGGAACAAGATTGTCTTGGACGAAGCTATTCAGTGCAAGAAGAAGATCCTCCAGAACGATGGGGTAGTCACCAGTCCCTGTGCCAGGCCTCGCAAAGCTGGGCACACCTTGCTGATCCTGGGAGGACAGACCTTCATGTGTGATAAGATCTACCAAGTGGATCACAAAGCAAAGGAAATCATCCCCAAAGCAGACCTGCCAAGTCCACGGAAGGAGTTTAGTGCTTGTGCCATTGGCTGCAAAGTATATATCACTGGAGGCAGGGGCTCGGAGAACGGGGTCTCAAAAGACGTATGGGTGTATGACACAGTTCATGAGGAATGGTCAAAAGCTGCCCCAATGTTAATAGCTCGGTTTGGACACGGCTCGGCTGAATTGGAAAACTGCCTGTATGTGGTTGGTGGACACACTGCGGTAGCTGGAGTCTTCCCTGCGTCTCCTTCTGTCTCCTTGAAGCAAGTAGAGAAGTACGATCCCATATCCAACAAATGGACGATGGTGGCTCCTCTGAGAGATGGAGTGAGCAACGCTGCGGTGGTGAGCGCCAGGCTCAAGCTTTTTGTCTTTGGTGGGACCAGCATTCACCGAGACATGGTGTCCAAAGTGCAGTGCTATGATCCAGCTGAGAACCGGTGGATGATCAAAGCCGAGTGCCCACAGCCCTGGCGCTACACGGCAGCCGCTGTGCTGGGCAGCCAGATCTTCATCATGGGAGGAGACACCGAGTTCACAGCAGCCTCTGCCTATCGCTTCGACTGTGAGGCGGACCAGTGGACACGCATTGGGGACATGACAGCCAAGCGCATGTCGTGCCACGCTTTGGCTTCGGGGAATAAACTCTACGTGGTGGGGGGTTACTTTGGCACTCAGAGGTGCAAAACGCTGGACTGCTACGACCCTACGTCGGACACGTGGAACTGTATCACAACGGTGCCTTACTCGCTCATCCCCACAGCTTTTGTCAGCACCTGGAAGCACTTGCCATCATGATGGGGGTCAGGGCGCAGGCGCTTGTATCCAGGAGGTCAGCAAGGTAAGGGTCTCCTCCTCTAAAACTGAATCTCACTCTCTTTCGTGTGCCTCAGTTGTGTCCGCACATACCACGCCAAAGCCACGGGTTGCTCATGGTTTATGAGAAGGATACATTTAAAGGTGGGATGCAGCTCCAGAAGAGAGTGATTGGCTCTGAGATGTTGCAGGTATAGCTGGCTTTTAGGTTTCCAGATGGTTCTCCCAGTATCTTAAGAGATACATCTACATAGAAGGTTGCAAGGAAGCCAAAGCTCCTCTTCCACTGCTCCAAGCTAGATGGATGTGCCACCTTTAGTGGGTGGGTGGGTAGCGGAGGGTAGATGTGTCCATGCCTGCTCTCATGGCTATCACCATGGAATGCATCCTGTCCCCATGTAGTTGAGGGGGTTAAGGTTCCTAAAAGCACTTGCATTTGAGTTCTGGGAGATACCAGGGCAAAAAGTGGATAAAGTCTCAGTAGTTCAGTTTTTTTGCAGAGTATCTGGGTGATTTATTCAGAGCTGATGAATCTGTAGGCAAGTGACCCTTGGGATGCCAGCAAATCCTGATCTCTCTTTATGCTCTATATTTACATTTCAGTGGGTAGCAGAAGCAAAAGCTTAGAAGCCACAGTGCATTTGATGGTCCTGGTGTTTATTTAATATCCAAACTGTTGCTTGTTAAATCAGAACTTCTGAGACTTCTGTGTGAGACCTGAGTGGGAGGGAAGGGGTTTTGTAACCAGAAGAATGTGTTTATCGATGTTTTGGGGTGTGTGAGAGTAAGAAAGTTGGTGGAATCTCATGATGTCCTGTCTCATTCTGGTGCTTGCTCAGGGAAGGTGCTCTTGCAGTGCCACTGGGACAGGGCTGTTGCTTCCTCCTCTCTCCTCCCCAGTGGGATGTTTGTTTGCCATTCTGTTTTTACCAGTTTCACTCCACAGAGCTTTGGATGTCGTCACCAATCTGTTCTGAGACGCAGCTGACCAGGCAAAGGCCAAAACCTCTTCTCACCTTGCATTGTGAAAGCAGACACTGATAAGGGCAGCACCTGGATAGCATCATCTTCCCAGGAAGTCTGTAACACCTCTGCTAGCTCAGTCTGCAGGTTTCACAGTGCCAGCAACACACAGAACCCTGCTTTGGTGGTTGAAGACTACATCTGAAGGAGCTGGGAAACCCTCATGTACAGGGGCGGGATTGCTGAGCTTCACTTAAGGTTTTATTTGGAAAACAGGGACTGTGGGGAGGGAAATTCTTCATAGGCTCATCAAAATCCACTTCACTTAATATAGGGAAGAAAGAATGCTGCCCAAACCCTCTAACACCCTCTTGCTTCCCTGCTTCCCACTTGGTGTGGTTGGTGCGCCTGGGAATCGCCCAGCGGGGAAAATACTGGCATCTCCCAGTGATCATCTCTTTTGATGCCAGCTGGGAACCAAGGAGGAGCTCCTGGCACCTCTACCAGGCATTTGCCCAACATGACCATCTGCTTTTCTCAGGTG